>NW_026525846.1:0-75775 GCF_943734725.1 Anopheles marshallii | reverse complement strand
AAAAGGCAGTTCCATACAAGTTTGACTAGTTACATTGAAATTTTGGTTTGCAGAAAAGTTTCAGAAATCGATCTTGAAATGCACTTTTCATTATTTTGGGGGCCTAAAAATGATGTTTGGTGAGTTTATGACAAAATTATTTGTCAAAGTCAAGTTTTAATAGGCAGTTCCATACAAGTTTGACTAGTAACATTGAAATTTTGGTTTGCAGAAAAGTTTCTGAAATCGATCTTGAAATGCACTTTTCATTATTTTGGGGGCCTAAAAATGATGTTTGGTGAGTTTATGACAAAATTATTTGTCAAAGTCAAGTTTTAATAGGCAGTTCCATACAAGTTTGACTAGTAACATTGAAATTTTGGTTTGCAGAAAAGTTTCTGAAATCGATCTTGAAATGCACTTTTCATTATTTTGGGGGCTAAAAAATGATGTTTTGGTGAGTTTATGAAAAAATGATTTGTCAAAGTCAAGTTTTAATAGGCAGTTCCATACAAAATTGACTAGTTACATTGAAATTTTGGTTTGCAGAAAAGTTTCAGAAATCGATCTTGAAATGCACTTTTCATTATTTGGGGGCTTAAAAAATGATGTTTTGGTGAGTTTATGACAAAATGATTTGTCAAAGTCAAGTTTCAAAAGGCAGTTCCATACAAGTTTGACTAGTTACATTGAAATTTTGGTTTGCAGAAAAGTTTCAGAATCGATCTTGAAATGCACTTTTCATTATTTTGGGGGCCTAAAAATGATGTTTGGTGAGTTTATGACAAAATTATTTGTCAAAGTCAAGTTTTAATAGGCAGTTCCATACAAGTTTGACTAGTAACATTGAAATTTTGGTTTGCAGAAAAGTTTCTGAAATCGATCTTGAAATGCACTTTTCATTATTTTGGGGGCTAAAAAATGATGTTTTGGTGAGTTTATGACAAAATGATTTGTCAAAGTCAAGTTTCAAAAGGCAGTTCCATACAAGTTTGACTAGTTACATTGAAATTTTGGTTTGCAGAAAAGTTTCTGAAATCGATCTTGAAATGCACTTTTCATTATTTTGGGGGCTAAAAAATGATGTTTTGGTGAGTTTATGAAAAAATGATTTGTCAAAGTCAAGTTTTAATAGACAGTTCCATACAAGTTTGACTAGTTACATTGAAATTTTGGTTTGCATAAAAGTTTCAGAATCGATCTTGAAATGCACTTTTCATTATTTTGGGGGCTTAAAATGATGTTTGGTGAGTTTATGACAAAATTATTTGTCAAAGTCAAGTTTCAAAAGGCAGTTCCATACAAGTTTGACTAGTTACATTGAAATTTTGGTTTGCAGAAAAGTTTCAGAAATCGATCTTGAAATGCACTTTTCATTATTTTGGGGGCCTAAAAATGATGTTTGGTGAGTTTATGACAACATTATTTGTCAAAGTCAAGTTTTAATAGGCAGTTCCATACAAGTTTGACTAGTAACATTGAAATTTTGGTTTGCAGAAAGTTTCAGAAATCGATCTTGAAATGCACTTTTCATTATTTTGGGGCTTAAAAATGATGTTTTGGTGAGTTTATGATAAAATGATTTGTCAAAGTCGAGTTTTAATAGGCAGTTCCATACAAGTTTGACTAGTAACATTGAAATTTTGGTTTGCAGAAAAGTTTCTGAAATCGATCTTGAAATGCACTTTTCATTATTTTGGGGGCTTAAAAATGATGTTTTGGTGAGTTTATGAAAAAATGATTTGTCAAAGTCAAGTTTTAATAGACAGTTCCATACAAGTTTGACTAGTTACATTGAAATTTTGGTTTGCAGAAAAGTTTCAGAAATCGATCTTGAAATGCACTTTTCATTATTTTGGGGGCTAAAAAATGATGTTTTGGTGAGTTTTTGAAAATATGACTTGTCAAAGTCAAGTTTTAATAGGCAGTTCCACACAAGTTTGACTAGTTACATTGAAATTTTGGTTTGCAGAAAAGTGTCAGAAATCGATCTTGAAATGCACTTTTCATTATTTTGGGGGCTTAAAAATGATGTTTTGGTGAGTTTATGACAAAATGATTTGTCAAAGTCAAGTTTTATTACGCAGTTCCATACAAGTTTGACTAGTTACATTGAAATTTTGGTTTGCAGAAAAGTTTCAGAAATCGATCTTGAAATGCACTTTTCATTATTTTGGGGGCCTAAAAATGATGTTTTGGTGAGTTTATGACAAAATTATTTGTCAAAGTCAAGTTTCAAAAGGCAGTTCCATACAAGTTTGACTAGTTACATTGAAATTTTGGTTTGCAGAAAAGTTTCAGAAATCGATCTTGAAATGCACTTTTCATTATTTTGGGGGCTAAAAAATGATGTTTTGGTGAGTTTATGACAAAATGATTTGTCAAAGTCAAGTTTCAAAAGGCAGTTCCATACAAGTTTGACTAGTTACATTGAAATTTTGGTTTGCAGAAAAGTTTCAGAAATCGATCTTGAAATGCACTTTTCATTATTTTGGGGGCTTAAAAATGATGTTTGGTGAGTTTATGACAAAATTATTTGTCAAAGTCAAGTTTCAAAAGGCAGTTCCATACAAGTTTGACTAGTTACATTGAAATTTTGGTTTGCAGAAAAGTTTCAGAAATCGATCTTGAAATGCACTTTTCATTATTTTGGGGGCCTAAAAATGATGTTTGGTGAGTTTATGACAAAATTATTTGTCAAAGTCAAGTTTTAATAGGCAGTTCCATACAAGTTTGACTAGTAACATTGAAATTTTGGTTTGCAGAAAAGTTTCAGAAATCGATCTTGAAATGCACTTTTCATTATTTTGGGGGCTAAAAAATGATGTTTTGGTGAGTTTTTGAAAATATGACTTGTCAAAGTCAAGTTTTAATAGGCAGTTCCACACAAGTTTGACTAGTTACATTGAAATTTTGGTTTGCAGAAAAGTGTCAGAAATCGATCTTGAAATGCACTTTTCATTATTTTGGGGGCTTAAAAATGATGTTTTGGTGAGTTTATGACAAAATGATTTGTCAAAGTCAAGTTTCAAAAGGCAGTTCCATACAAGTTTGACTAGTTACATTGAAATTTTGGTTTGCAGAAAAGTTTCAGAAATCGATCTTGAAATGCACTTTTCATTATTTTGGGGGCCTAAAAATAATGTTTGGTGAGTTTATGACAAAATTATTTGTCAAAGTCAAGTTTCAAAAGGCAGTTCCATACAAGTTTGACTAGTTACATTGAAATTTTGGTTTGCAGAAAAGTTTCAGAAATCGATCTTGAAATGCACTTTTCATTATTTTGGGGGCTTAAAAATGATGTTTGGTGAGTTTATGACAAAATTATTTGTCAAAGTCAAGTTTCAAAAGGCAGTTCCATACAAGTTTGACTAGTTACATTGAAATTTTGGTTTGCAGAAAAGTTTCAGAAATCGATCTTGAAATGCACTTTTCATTATTTTGGGGGCTTAAAAATGATGTTTTGGTGAGTTTATGACAAAATGATTTGTCAAAGTCAAGTTTCAAAAGGCAGTTCCATACAAGTTTGACTAGTTACATTGAAATTTTGGTTTGCAGAAAAGTTTCAGAAATCGATCTTGAAATGCACTTTTCATTATTTTGGGGGCTTAAAAATGATGTTTGGTGAGTTTATGACAAAATTATTTGTCAAAGTCAAGTTTCAAAAGGCAGTTCCATACAAGTTTGACTAGTTACATTGAAATTTTGGTTTGCAGAAAAGTTTCAGAAATCGATCTTGAAATGCACTTTTCATTATTTTGGGGGCCTAAAAATGATGTTTGGTGAGTTTATGACAAAATTATTTGTCAAAGTCAAGTTTTAATAGGCAGTTCCATACAAGTTTGACTAGTTACATTGAAATTTTGGTTTGCAGAAAAGTTTCAGAAATCGATCTTGAAATGCACTTTTCATTATTTTGGGGGCTAAAAAATGATGTTTTGGTGAGTTTTTGAAAATATGACTTGTCAAAGTCAAGTTTTAATAGGCAGTTCCACACAAGTTTGACTAGTTACATTGAAATTTTGGTTTGCAGAAAAGTGTCAGAAATCGATCTTGAAATGCACTTTTCATTATTTTGGGGGCTTAAAAATGATGTTTTGGTGAGTTTATGACAAAATGATTTGTCAAAGTCAAGTTTCAAAAGGCAGTTCCATACAAGTTTGACTAGTTACATTGAAATTTTGGTTTGCAGAAAAGTTTCAGAAATCGATCTTGAAATGCACTTTTCATTATTTTGGGGGCCTAAAAATGATGTTTGGTGAGTTTATGACAAAATTATTTGTCAAAGTCAAGTTTCAAAAGGCAGTTCCATACAAGTTTGACTAGTTACATTGAAATTTTGGTTTGCAGAAAAGTTTCAGAAATCGATCTTGAAATGCACTTTTCATTATTTTGGGGGCTAAAAAATGATGTTTTGGTGAGTTTTTGAAAATATGACTTGTCAAAGTCAAGTTTTAATAGGCAGTTCCACACAAGTTTGACTAGTTACATTGAAATTTTGGTTTGCAGAAAAGTTTCTGAAATCGATCTTGAAATGCACTTTTCATTATTTTGGGGGCTTAAAAATGATGTTTTGGTGAGTTTATGACAAAATGATTTGTCAAAGTCAAGTTTCAAAAGGCAGTTCCATACAAGTTTGACTAGTTACATTGAAATTTTGGTTTGCAGAAAAGTTTCAGAAATCGATCTTGAAATGCACTTTTCATTATTTTGGGGGCCTAAAAATGATGTTTGGTGAGTTTATGACAAAATTATTTGTCAAAGTCAAGTTTCAAAAGGCAGTTCCATACAAGTTTGACTAGTTACATTGAAATTTTGGTTTGCAGAAAAGTTTCAGAAATCGATCTTGAAATGCACTTTTCATTATTTTGGGGGCTAAAAAATGATGTTTTGGTGAGTTTTTGAAAATATGACTTGTCAAAGTCAAGTTTTAATAGGCAGTTCCACACAAGTTTGACTAGTTACATTGAAATTTTGGTTTGCAGAAAAGTTTCTGAAATCGATCTTGAAATGCACTTTTCATTATTTTGGGGGCTTAAAAATGATGTTTTGGTGAGTTTATGACAAAATGATTTGTCAAAGTCAAGTTTCAAAAGGCAGTTCCATACAAGTTTGACTAGTTACATTGAAATTTTGGTTTGCAGAAAAGTTTCAGAAATCGATCTTGAAATGCACTTTTCATTATTTTGGGGGCCTAAAAATGATGTTTGGTGAGTTTATGACAAAATTATTTGTCAAAGTCAAGTTTCAAAAGGCAGTTTCATACAAGTTTGACTAGTTACATTGAAATTTTGGTTTGCAGAAAAGTTTCAGAAATCGATCTTGAAATGCACTTTTCATTATTTTGGGGGCTTAAAAATGATGTTTGGTGAGTTTATGACAAAATTATTTGTCAAAGTCAAGTTTCAAAAGGCAGTTCCATACAAGTTTGACTAGTTACATTGAAATTTTGGTTTGCAGAAAAGTTTCAGAAATCGATCTTGAAATGCACTTTTCATTATTTTGGGGGCTAAAAAATGATGTTTTGGTGAGTTTATGACAAAATGATTTGTCAAAGTCAAGTTTCAAAAGGCAGTTCCATACAAGTTTGACTAGTTACATTGAAATTTTGGTTTGCAGAAAAGTTTCAGAAATCGATCTTGAAATGCACTTTTCATTATTTTGGGGGCTTAAAAATGATGTTTGGTGAGTTTATGACAAAATTATTTGTCAAAGTCAAGTTTCAAAAGGCAGTTCCATACAAGTTTGACTAGTTACATTGAAATTTTGGTTTGCAGAAAAGTTTCAGAAATCGATCTTGAAATGCACTTTTCATTATTTTGGGGGCCTAAAAATGATGTTTGGTGAGTTTATGACAAAATTATTTGTCAAAGTCAAGTTTCAAAAGGCAGTTTCATACAAGTTTGACTAGTTACATTGAAATTTTGGTTTGCAGAAAAGTTTCAGAAATCGATCTTGAAATGCACTTTTCATTATTTTGGGGGCTTAAAAATGATGTTTGGTGAGTTTATGACAAAATTATTTGTCAAAGTCAAGTTTCAAAAGGCAGTTCCATACAAGTTTGACTAGTTACATTGAAATTTTGGTTTGCAGAAAAGTTTCAGAAATCGATCTTGAAATGCACTTTTCATTATTTTGGGGGCTTAAAAATGATGTTTTGGTGAGTTTATGACAAAATGATTTGTCAAAGTCAAGTTTCAAAAGGCAGTTCCATACAAGTTTGACTAGTTACATTGAAATTTTGGTTTGCAGAAAAGTTTCAGAAATCGATCTTGAAATGCACTTTTCATTATTTTGGGGGCTAAAAAATGATGTTTGGTGAGTTTATGACAAAATTATTTGTCAAAGTCAAGTTTTAATAGGCAGTTCCATACAAGTTTTAATAGTAACATTGAAATTTTGGTTTGCAGAAAAGTTTCAGAAATCGATCTTGAAATGCACTTTTCATTATTTTGGGGGCTTAAAAATGATGTTGTGGTGAGTTTATGATAAAATGATTTGTCAAAGTCGAGTTTTAATAGGCAGTTCCATACAAGTTTGACTAGTAACATTGAAATTTTGGTTTGCAGAAAAGTTTCAGAAATCGATCTTGAAATGCACTTTTCATTATTTTGGGGGCTAAAAAATGATGTTTTGGTGAGTTTTTGAAAAACTGATTGGTCAAAGTCAAGTTTTATTACGCAGTTCCATACAAGTTTGACTAGTTACTTAGAAATTTTGGTTTGCACAAAAGTTTCAGAAATCGATCTCGAAATGCACTTTTCATTATTTTGGGGTCTTAAAAATGATGTTTTTGAGTTTATGAAAAACTGATTTGTCAAAGTCGAGTTTTAATAGGCAGTTCCATACAAATTTGACTAGTTACATTGAAATTTTGGTTTGCAGAAAAGTTTCAGAAATCGATCTTGAAATGCACTTTTCATTATTTTGGGGGCTAAAAAATGATGTTTCGGTGAGTTTTTGAAAAAATGACTTGTCAAAGTCAAGTTTCAAAAGGCAGTTCCATACAAGTTTGACTAGTTACATTGAAATTTTGGTTTGCAGAAAAGTTTCAGAAATCGATCTTGAAATGCACTTTTCATTATTTTGGGGGCCTAAAAATGATGTTTGGTGAGTTTATGACAAAATTATTTGTCAAAGTCAAGTTTTAATAGGCAGTTCCATACAAGTTTGACTAGTAACATTGAAATTTTGGTTTGCAGAAAAGTTTCTGAAATCGATCTTGAAATGCACTTTTCATTATTTTGGGGGCTAAAAAATGATGTTTTGGTGAGTTTATGACAAAATGATTTGTCAAAGTCAAGTTTCAAAAGGCAGTTCCATACAAGTTTGATTAGTTACATTGAAATTTTGGTTTGCAGAAAAGTTTCTGAAATCGATCTTGAAATGCACTTTTCATTATTTTGGGGGCTAAAAAATGATGTTTTGGTGAGTTTATGAAAAAATGATTTGTCAAAGTCAAGTTTTAATAGGCAGTTCCACACAAGTTTGACTAGTTACATTGAAATTTTGGTTTGCAGAAAAGTTTCAGAAATCGATCTTGAAATGCACTTTTCATTATTTTGGGGGCTTAAAAATGATGTTTTGGTGAGTTTATGACAAAATGATTTGTCAAAGTCAAGTTTTAATAGGCAGTTCCATACAAGTTTGACTAGTTACATTGAAATTTTGGTTTGCAGAAAAGTTTCAGAAATCGATCTTGAAATGCACTTTTCATTATTTTGGGGGCCTAAAAATGATGTTTGGTGAGTTTATGACAAAATTATTTGTCAAAGTCAAGTTTTAATAGGCACCTTGCATACAAGTTTGACTAGTTGCTTTGAAATTTTGGTTTGCAGAAAAGTTTCAGAAATCGATCTTGAAATGCACTTTTCATTATTTTGGGGGCTAAAAAATGATGTTTTGGTGAGTTTTTGAAAAAATGACTTGTCAAAGTCAAGTTTTAATAGGCAGTTCCACACAAGTTTGACTAGTTACATTGAAATTTTGGTTTGCAGAAAAGTTTCAGAAATCGATCTTGAAATGCACTTTTCATTATTTTGGGGCTTAAAAATGATGTTTTGGTGAGTTTATGACAAAATGATTTGTCAAAGTCAAGTTTTAATAGGCAGTTCCATACAAGTTTGACTAGTTACATTGAATTTTGGTTTGCAGAAAAGTTTCAGAAATCGATCTTGAAATGCACTTTTCATTATTTTGGGGGCTTAACAATGATGTTTTGGTGAGTTTAAGACAAAATGATTTGTCAAAGTCAAGTTTTATTACGCAGCTCCATACAAGTTTGACTAGTTACATTGAAATTTTGGTTTGCAGAAAAGTTTCTGAAATCGATCTTGAAATGCACTTTTCATTATTTTGGGGGCTTAAAAATGATGTTTTGTTGAGTTTATGACAAAATGATTTGTCAAAGTCAAGTTTCAAAAGGCAGTTCCATACAAGTTTGACTAGTTACATTGAAATTTTGGTTTGCAGAAAAGTTTCAGAAATCGATCTTGAAATGCACTTTTCATTATTTGGGGGCTTAAAAATGATGTTTGGTGAGTTTATGACAAAATTATTTGTCAAAGTCAAGTTTTAATAGGCACCTTGCATACAAGTTTGACTAGTTGCTTTGAAATTTTGGTTTGCAGAAAAGTTTCAGAAATCGATCTTGAAATGCACTTTTCATTATTTTGGGGGCTAAAAAATGATGTTTTGGTGAGTTTTTGAAAAATGTCTTGTCAAAGTCAAGTTTTAATAGGCAGTTCCACACAAGTTTGACTAGTTACATTGAAATTTTGGTTTGCAGAAAAGTTTCAGAAATCGATCTTGAAATGCACTTTTCATTATTTTGGGGGCTTAAAAATGATGTTTTGGTGAGTTTTATGACAAAATGATTTGTCAAAGTCAAGTTTTAATAGGCAGTTCCATACAAGTTTGACTAGTTACATTGAAATTTTGGTTTGCAGAAAAGTTTCAGAAATCAATCTTGAAATGCACTTTTCATTATTTTGGGGGCTTAAAAATGATGTTTTGGCGAGTTTATGAAAAAATGATTTGTCAAAGTCAAGTTTTAATAGGCAGTTCCATACAAGTTTGACTAGTTACATTGAAATTTTGGTTTGCAGAAAAGTTTCAGAAATCGATCTTGAAATGCACTTTTCATTATTTTGGGGGTTTAAAAATGATGTTTTGGTGAGTTTATGATAAACTGATTTGTCAAAGTCAAGTTTTATTACGCAGCTCCATACAAGTTTGACTAGTAACATTGAAATTTTGGTTTGCAGAAAAGTTTCTGAAATCGATCTTGAAATGCACTTTTCATTATTTTGGGGGCTGAAAAATGATGTTTTGGTGAGTTTAAGACAAAATTATTTGTCAAAGTCAAGTTTTAATAGGCAGTTCCATACAAGTTTGACTAGTTACATTGAAATTTTGGTTTGCAGAAAAGTTTCAGAAATCAATCTTGAAATGCACTTTTCATTATTTTGGGGGCCTAAAAATGATGTTTGGTGAGTTTATGACAAAATTATTTGTCAAAGTCAAGTTTTATTACGCAGCTCCATACAAGTTTGAATAGTAACATTGAAATTTTGGTTTGCAGAAAAGTTTCTGAAATCGATCTTGAAATGCACTTTTCATTATTTTGGGGGCTTAAAAATGATGTTTTGGTGAGTTTATGACAAAATGATTTGTCAAAGTCAAGTTTTAATAGGCAGTTCCATACAAGTTTGACTAGTTACATTGAAATTTTGGTTTGCAGAAAAGTTTCAGAAATCAATCTTGAAATGCACTTTTCATTATTTTGGGGGCCTAAAAATGATGTTTGGTGAGTTTATGACAAAATTATTTGTCAAAGTCAAGTTTTATTACGCAGCTCCATACAAGTTTGACTAGTAACATTGAAATTTTGGTTTGCAGAAAAGTTTCAGAAATCGATCTTGAAATGCACTTTTCATTATTTTGGGGGCTAAAAAATGATGTTTTGGTGAGTTTATGACAAAATGATTTGTCAAAGTCAAGTTTTATTACGCAGCTCCATACAAGTTTGACTAGTTACATTGAAATTTTGGTTTGCAGAAAAGTTTCAGAAATCGATCTTGAAATGCGTTTTTCATTATTTTGGGGCTTAAAAATGATGTTTTGGCGAGTTTATGAAAAAATGATTTGTCAAAGTCAAGTTTTAATAGGCAGTTCCATACAAGTTTGACTAGTTACATTGAAATTTTGGTTTGCAGAAAAGTTTCAGAAATCAATCTTGAAATGCACTTTTCATTATTTTGAGGGCCTAAAAATGATGTTTGGTGAGTTTATGACAAAATTATTTGTCAAAGTCAAGTTTTAATAGGCAGTTCCATACAAGTTTGACTAGTAACACTGAAATTTTGGTTTGCAGAAAAGTTTCAGAAATCGATCTTGAAATGCACTTTTCATTATTTTGGGGGCTAAAAAATGATGTTTTGGTGAGTTTATGAAAAAATTATTTGTCAAAGTCAAGTTTTAATAGGCAGTTCCATACAAGTTTGACTAGTTACATTGAAATTTTGGTTTGCAGAAAAGTTTCAGAAATCAATCTTGAAATGCACTTTTCATTATTTTGGGGGCTAAAAAATGATGTTTTGGTGAGTTTATGAAAAAATGATTTGTCAAAGTCAAGTTTTAATAGGCAGTTCCACACAAGTTTGACTAGTTACATTGAAATTTTGGTTTGCAGAAAAGTTTCAGAAATCAATCTTGAAATGCACTTTTCATTATTTTGGGGGCAAAAAAATGATGTTTTGGTGAGTTTTTGAAAAAATGACTTGTCAAAGTCAAGTTTCAATAGGCAGTTCCACACAAGTTTGACTAGTTACATTGAAATTTTGGTTTGCAGAAAAGTTTCAGAAATCAATCTTGAAATGCACTTTTCATTATTTTGGGGGCTAAAAAATGAAGTTTCGGTGAGTTTTTGAAAAAATGACTTGTCAAAGTCAAGTTTTAATAGGCAGTTCCACACAAGTTTGACTAGTAACATTGAAATTTTGGTTTGCAGAAAAGTTTCAGAAATCAATCTTGAAATGCACTTTTAATTATTTTGGGGGCTAAAAAATGATGTTTTGGTGAGTTTTTGAAAAAATGACTTGTCAAAGCCAAGTTTTAATAGGCAGTTCCACACAAGTTTGACTAGTTACATTGAAATTTTGGTTTGCAGAAAAGTTTCAGAAATCAATCTTGAAATGCACTTTTCATTATTTTGGGGGCTTAAAAATGATGTTTTGGTGAGTTTATGAAAAAATGATTTGTCAAAGTCAAGTTTTAATAGGTAGTTCCATACAAGTTTGACTAGTTACATTGAAATTTTGGTTTGCAGAAAAGTTTCAGAAATCGATCTTGAAATGCACTTTTCATTATTTTGGGGTCTAAAAAATGATGTTTCGGTGAGTTTTTGAAAAAATGACTTGTCAAAGTCAAGTTTTAATAGGCAGTTCCACACAAGTTTGACTAGTTACATTGAAATTTTGGTTTGCAGAAAAGTTTCAAAAATAAATCTTGAAATGCACTTTTCATTATTTTGGGGGCTAAAAAATGATGTTTCGGTGAGTTTTTGAAAAAATGACTTGTCAAAGTCAAGTTTTAATAGGCAGTTCCACACAAGTTTGACTAGTTACATTGAAATTTTGGTTTGCAGAAAAGTTTCAGAAATCGATCTTGAAATGCACTTTTCATTATTTTGGGGGCTAAAAAATGATGTTTTGGTGAGTTTTTGAAAAAATGACTTGTCAAAGCCAATTTTTAATAGACAGTTCCACACAAGTTTGACTAGTTACATTGAAATTTTGGTTTGCAGAAAAGTTTCAGAAATCTATCTTGAAATGCACTTTTCATTATTTTGGGGGCTAAAAAATGATGTTTCAGTGAGTTTTTGAAAAAATGACTTGTCAAAGTCAAGTTTTAATAGGCAGTTCCACACAAGTTTGACTAGTTACATTGAAATTTTGGTTTGCAGAAAAGTTTCAGAAATCAATCTTGAAATGCACTTTTCATTATTTTGGGGGCTAAAAAATGATGTTTTGGTGAGTTTTTGAAAAAATGACTTGTCAAAGTCAAGTTTTAATAGGCAGTTCCACACAAGTTTGACTAGTTACATTGAAATTTTGGTTTGCAGAAAAGTTTCAGAAATCGATCTTGAAATGCACTTTTCATTATTTTGGGGGCTTAAAAATGATGTTTTGGTGAGTTTTTAAAAAAATTATTTGTCAAAGTCGAGTTTTAATAGGCAGTTCCATACAAGTTTGACTAGTTACATTGAAATTTTGGTTTGCAGAAAAGTTTCAGAAATCAATCTTGAAATGCACTTTTCATTATTTTGGGGGCTCAAAAATGATGTTTTGGTGAGTTTTTGAAAAAATGACTTGTCAAAGCCAAGTTTTAATAGGCAGTTCCACACAAGTTTGACTAGTTACATTGAAATTTTGGTTTGCAGAAATGTTTCAGAAATCAATCTTGAAATGCACTTTTCATTATTTTGGGGGCTAAAAAATGATGTTTTGGTGAGTTTTTGAAAAAATGACATGTCAAAGTCAAGTTTTAATAGGCAGTTCCACACAAGTTTGACTAGTTACATTGAAATTTTGGTTTGCAGAAAAGTTTCAGAAATCGATCTTGAAATGCACTTTTCATTATTTTGGGGGCTAAAAAATGATGTTTTGGTGAGTTTTTGAAAAAATGACTTGTCAAAGCCAAGTTTTAATAGGCAGTTCCACACAAGTTTGACTAGTTACATTGAAATTTTGGTTTGCAGAAAAGTTTCAGAAATCGATCTTGAAATGCACTTTTCATTATTTTGGGGGCTAAAAAATGATGTTTTGGTGAGTTTATGACAAAATGATTTGTCAAAGTCAAGTTTCAAAAGGCAGTTCCATACAAGTTTGACTAGTTACATTGAAATTTTGGTTTGCAGAAAAGTTTCAGAAATCGATCTTGAAATGCACTTTTCATTATTTTGGGGGCCTAAAAATGATGTTTTGGTGAGTTTATGAAAAAATTATTTGTCAAAGTCAAGTTTTAATAGGCAGTTCCATACAAGTTTGACTAGTAACATTGAAATTTTGGTTTGCAGAAAAGTTTCAGAAATCAATCTTGAAATGCACTTTTCATTATTTTGGGGGCTAAAAAATGATGTTTTGGTGAGTTTATGAAAAAATGATTTGTCAAAGTCAAGTTTTAATAGGCAGTTCCACACAAGTTTGACTAGTTACATTGAAATTTTGGTTTGCAGAAAAGTTTCAGAAATCGATCTTGAAATGCACTTTTCATTATTTTGGGGGCTAAAAAATGATGTTTTGGTGAGTTTTTGAAAAAATGACTTGTCAAAGTCAAGTTTTAATAGGCAGTTCCACACAAGTTTGACTAGTTACATTGAAATTTTGGTTTGCAGAAAAGTTTCAGAAATCGATCTCGAAATGCACTTTTCATTATTTTGGGGTCTAAAAAATGATGTTTTTGAGTTTATGAAAAACTGATTTGTCAAAGTCGAGTTTTAATAGGCAGTTCCATACAAATTTGACTAGTTACTTAGAAATTTTGGTGTGCAGAAAAGTTTCAGAAATCAATCTTGAAATGCACTTTTCATTATTTTGGGGGCTAAAAAATGATGTTTTGGTGAGTTTATGAAAAAATGATTTGTCAAAGTCAAGTTTTAATAGGCAGTTCCATACAAGTTTGACTAGTTACATTGAAATTTTGGTTTGCAGAAAAGTTTCAGAAATCGATCTTGAAATGCACTTTTCATTATTTTGGGGGCCTAAAAATGATGTTTTGGTGAGTTTATGAAAAAATTATTTGTCAAAGTCAAGTTTTAATAGGCAGTTCCATACAAGTTTGACTAGTAACATTGAAATTTTGGTTTGCAGAAAAGTTTCAGAAATCGATCTTGAAATGCACTTTTCATTATTTTGGGGGCTAAAAAATGATGTTTTGGTGAGTTTTTGAAAAAATGACTTGTCAAAGCCAAGTTTTAATAGGCAGTTGCACACAAGTTTGACTAGTTACATTGAAATTTTGGTTTGCAGAAAAGTTTCAGAAATCGATCTTGAAATGCACTTTTCATTATTTTGGGGGCTTAAAAATGATGTTTTGGTGAGTTTATGACAAAATGATTTGTCAAAGTCAAGTTTCAAAAGGCAGTTCCATACAAGTTTGACTAGTTACATTGAAATTTTGGTTTGCAGAAAAGTTTCAGAAATCGATCTTGAAATGCACTTTTCATTATTTTGGGGGCCTAAAAATGATGTTTGGTGAGTTTATGACAAAATTATTTGTCAAAGTCAAGTTTTAATAGGCAGTTCCATACAAGTTTGACTAGTAACATTGAAATTTTGGTTTGCAGAAAAGTTTCTGAAATCGATCTTGAAATGCACTTTTCATTATTTTGGGGGCTAAAAAATGATGTTTTGGTGAGTTTATGAAAAAATGATTTGTCAAAGTCAAGTTTTAATAGGCAGTTCCATACAAGTTTGACTAGTTACATTGAAATTTTGGTTTGCAGAAAAGTTTCAGAAATCGATCTTG
Source organism: Anopheles marshallii (assembly GCF_943734725.1). Classification (NCBI taxonomy): domain Eukaryota; kingdom Metazoa; phylum Arthropoda; class Insecta; order Diptera; family Culicidae; genus Anopheles; species Anopheles marshallii. Next base: position 61,267 of record NW_026525846.1, on the reverse strand, counting down.
AAATGCACTTTTCATTATTTTGGGGTCTAAAAAATGATGTTTTGGTGAGTTTTTGAAAAAATGACTTGTCAAAGTCAAGTTTTAATAGGCAGTTCCACACAAGTTTGACTAGTTACATTGAAATTTTGGTTTGCAGAAAAGTTTCAGAAATCAATCTTGAAATGCACTTTTCATTATTTTGGGGGCTAAAAAATGATGTTTCGGTGAGTTTTTGAAAAAATGACTTGTCAAAGTCAAGTTTCAAAAGGCAGTTCCATACAAGTTTGACTAGTTACATTGAAATTTTGGTTTGCAGAAAAGTTTCAGAAATCGATCTTGAAATGCACTTTTCATTATTTTGGGGGCCTAAAAATGATGTTTGGTGAGTTTATGACAAAATTATTTGTCAAAGTCAAGTTTTAATAGGCAGTTCCATACAAGTTTGACTAGTAACATTGAAATTTTGGTTTGCAGAAAAGTTTCAGAAATTGATCTTGAAATGCACTTTTCATTATTTTGGGGGCTTAAAAATGATGTTTTGGTGAGTTTATCACAAAATGATTTGTCAAAGTCAAGTTTTAATAGGCAGTTCCATACAAGTTTGACTAGTAACAATGAAATTATGGTTTGCAGAAAAGTTTAAGAAATCGATCTTGAAATGCACTTTTCATTATTTTGGGGGCTTAAAAATTATGTTTTGGTGAGTTTATGATAAACTGATTTGTCAAAGTCAAGTTTTATTACGCAGCTCCATACAAGTTTGACTAGTTACATTGAAATTTTGGTTTGCAGAAAAGTTTCAGAAATCGATCTTGAAATGCACTTTTCATTATTTTGGGGGCTTAAAAATTATGTTTTGGTAAGTTTTTGAAAAAATGACTTGTCAAAGTCAAGTTTTAATAGGCAGCTTGCATACAAGTTTGACTAGTTACAATGAAATTTTGGTTTGCAGAAAAGTTTCAGAAATCGATCTTGAAATGCACTTTTCATTATTTTGGGGGCTTAAAAATGATGTTTTGGTGAGTTTATCACAAAATGATTTGTCAAAGTCAAGTTTTAATAGGCAGTTCCATACAAGTTTGACTAGTAACAATGAAATTTTGGTTTGCAGAAAAGTTTCAGAAATTGATCTTGAAATGCACTTTTCATTATTTTGGGGGCTTAAAAATTATGTTTTGGTGAGTTTATGATAAACTGATTTGTCAAAGTCAAGTTTTATTACGCAGCTCCATACAAGTTTGACTAGTTACATTGAAATTTTGGTTTGCAGAAAAGTGTCAGAAATCGATCTTGAAATGCGTTTTTCATTATTTTGGGGGCTCAAAAATTATGTTTTGGTGAGTTTATGATAAACTGATTTGTCAAAGTCAAGTTTTATTACGCAGCTCCATACAAGTTTGACTAGTTACATTGAAATTTTGGTTTGCAGAAAAGTTTCAGAAATCGATCTTGAAATGCACTTTTCATTATTTTGGGGGCTTAAAAATTATGTTTTGGTGAGTTTTTGAAAAAATGACTTGTCAAAGTCAAGTTTTAATAGGCAGCTTGCATACAAGTTTGACTAGTTACAATGAAATTTTGGTTTGCAGAAAAGTTTCAGAAATCGATCTTGAAATGCACTTTTCATTATTTTGGGGGCTTAAAAATGATGTTTTGGTGAGTTTATGACAAAATGATTTGTCAAAGTCAAGTTTTAATAGGCAGTTCCATACAAGTTTGACTAGTAACAATGAAATTTTGGTTTGCAGAAAAGTTTCAGAAATTGATCTTGAAATGCATTTTTCATTATTTTGGGGGCTTAAAAATGATGTTTTGGTGAGTTTATCACAAAATGATTTGTCAAAGTCAAGTTTTAATAGGCAGTTCCATACAAGTTTGACTAGTAACAATGAAATTTTGGTTTGCAGAAAAGTTTCAGAAATTGATCTTGAAATGCACTTTTCATTATTTTGGGGGCTTAAAAATGATGTTTTGGTGAGTTTATGATAAACTGATTTGTCAAAGTCAAGTTTTATTACGCAGCTCCATACAAGTTTGACTAGTTACATTGAAATTTTGGTTTGCAGAAAAGTGTCAGAAATCGATCTTCAAATGCACTTTTCATTATTTTGGGGGCTTAAAAATGATGTTTTGGTGAGTTTATGATAAACTGATTTGTCAAAGTCAAGTTTTATTACGCAGCTCCATACAAGTTTGACTAGTTACATTGAAATTTTGGTTTGCAGAAAAGTGTCAGAAATCGATCTTGAAATGCGTTTTTCATTATTTTGGGGGCTCAAAAATTATGTTTTGGTGAGTTTATGATAAACTGATTTGTCAAAGTCAAGTTTTATTACGCAGCTCCATACAAGTTTGACTAGTTACATTGAAATTTTGGTTTGCAGAAAAGTGTCAGAAATCGATCTTGAAATGCGTTTTTCATTATTTTGGGGGCTCAAAAATTATGTTTTGGTGAGTTTATGATAAACTGATTTGTCAAAATCAAGTTTTATTACGCAGCTCCATACAAGTTTGACTAGTTACATTGAAATTTTGGTTTGCAGAAAAGTTTCAGAAATCGATCTTGAAATGCACTTTTCATTATTTTGGGGGCTTAAAAATTATGTTTTGGTGAGTTTTTGAAAAAATGACTTGTCAAAGTCAAGTTTTAATAGGCAGCTTGCATACAAGTTTGACTAGTTACAATGAAATTTTGGTTTGCAGAAAAGTTTCAGAAATCGATCTTGAAATGCACTTTTCATTATTTTGGGGGCTTAAAAATGATGTTTTGGTAAGTTTATGACAAAATGATTTGTCAAAGTCAAGTTTTATTACGCAGCTCCATACAAGTTTGACTAGTTACATTGAAATTTTGGTTTGCAGAAAAGTGTCAGAAATCGATCTTGAAATGCGTTTTTCATTATTTTGGGGGCTCAAAAATTATGTTTTGGTGAGTTTATGATAAACTGATTTGTCAAAGTCAAGTTTTATTACGCAGCTCCATACAAGTTTGACTAGTTACATTGAAATTTTGGTTTGCAGAAAAGTGTCAGAAATCGATCTTGAAATGCGTTTTTCATTATTTTGGGGGCTCAAAAATTATGTTTTGGTGAGTTTATGATAAACTGATTTGTCAAAGTCAAGTTTTATTACGCAGCTCCATACAAGTTTGACTAGTTACATTGAAATTTTGGTTTGCAGAAAAGTGTCAGAAATCGATCTTGAAATGCGTTTTTCATTATTTTGGGGGCTCAAAAATTATGTTTTGGTGAGTTTATGATAAACTGATTTGTCAAAGTCAAGTTTTATTACGCAGCTCCATACAAGTTTGACTAGTTACATTGAAATTTTGGTTTGCAGAAAAGTGTCAGAAATCGATCTTGAAATGCGTTTTTCATTATTTTGGGGGCTTAAAAATGATGTTTTGGTAAGTTTATGACAAAATGATTTGTCAAAGTCAAGTTTTATTACGCAGCTCCATACAAGTTTGACTAGTAACAATGAAATTTTGGTTTGCAGAAAAGTTTCAGAAATTGATCTTGAAATGCACTTTTCATTATTTTGGGGGCTCAAAAATTATGTTTTGGTGAGTTTATGATAAACTGATTTGTCAAAGTCAAGTTTTATTACGCAGCTCCATACAAGTTTGACTAGTTACATTGAAATTTCGGTTTGCAGAAAAGTGTCAGAAATCGATCTTCAAATGCACTTTTCATTATTTTGGGGGCTTAAAAATGATGTTTTGGTGAGTTTATGATAAACTGATTTGTCAAAGTCAAGTTTTATTACGCAGCTCCATACAAGTTTGACTAGTTACATTGAAATTTTGGTTTGCAGAAAAGTGTCAGAAATCGATCTTGAAATGCGTTTTTCATTATTTTGGGGGCTCAAAAATTATGTTTTGGTGAGTTTATGATAAACTGATTTGTCAAAGTCAAGTTTTATTACGCAGCTCCATACAAGTTTGACTAGTTACAATGAAATTTTGGTTTGCAGAAAAGTGTCAGAAATCGATCTTCAAATGCACTTTTCATTATTTTGGGGGCTTAAAAATGATGTTTTGGTGAGTTTATGATAAACTGATTTGTCAAAGTCAAGTTTTATTACGCAGCTCCATACAAGTTTGACTAGTTACATTGAAATTTTGGTTTGCAGAAAAGTGTCAGAAATCGATCTTGAAATGCGTTTTTCATTATTTTGGGGGCTCAAAAATTATGTTTTGGTGAGTTTATGATAAACTGATTTGTCAAAGTCAAGTTTTATTACGCAGCTCCATACAAGTTTGACTAGTTACAATGAAATTTTGGTTTGCAGAAAAGTTTCAGAAATCGATCTTGAAATGCACTTTTCATTATTTTGGGGGCTTAAAAATGATGTTTTGGTAAGTTTATGACAAAATGATTTGTCAAAGTCAAGTTTTAATAGGCAGTTCCATACAAGTTTGACTAGTAACAATGAAATTTTGGTTTGCAGAAAAGTTTCAGAAATTGATCTTGAAATGCACTTTTCATTATTTTGGGGGCTTAAAAATTATGTTTTGGTGAGTTTATGATAAACTGATTTGTCAAAGTCAAGTTTTATTACGCAGCTCCATACAAGTTTGACTAGTTACATTGAAATTTTGGTTTGCAGAAAAGTGTCAGAAATCGATCTTGAAATGCGTTTTTCATTATTTTGGGGGCTCAAAAATTATGTTTTGGTGAGTTTATGATAAACTGATTTGTCAAAGTCAAGTTTTATTACGCAGCTCCATACAAGTTTGACTAGTTACATTGAAATTTTGGTTTGCAGAAAAGTGTCAGAAATCGATCTTGAAATGCGTTTTTCATTATTTTGGGGGCTCAAAAATTATGTTTTGGTGAGTTTATGATAAACTGATTTGTCAAAGTCAAGTTTTATTACGCAGCTCCATACAAGTTTGACTAGTTACATTGAAATTTTGGTTTGCAGAAAAGTGTCAGAAATCGATCTTCAAATGCACTTTTCATTATTTTGGGGGCTTAAAAATGATGTTTTGGTGAGTTTATGATAAACTGATTTGTCAAAGTCAAGTTTTATTACGCAGCTCCATACAAGTTTGACTAGTTACATTGAAATTTTGGTTTGCGGAAAAGTGTCAGAAATCGATCTTGAAATGCGTTTTTCATTATTTTGGGGGCTCAAAAATTATGTTTTGGTGAGTTTATGATAAACTGATTTGTCAAAGTCAAGTTTTATTACGCAGCTCCATACAAGTTTGACTAGTTACATTGAAATTTTGGTTTGCAGAAAAGTGTCAGAAATCGATCTTGAAATGCGTTTTTCATTATTTTGGGGGCTCAAAAATTATGTTTTGGTGAGTTTATGATAAACTGATTTGTCAAAGTCAAGTTTTATTACGCAGCTCCATACAAGTTTGACTAGTTACATTGAAATTTTGGTTTGCAGAAAAGTTTCAGAAATCGATCTTGAAATGCACTTTTCATTATTTTGGGGGCTTAAAAATTATGGTTTGGTGAGTTTTTGAAAAAATGACTTGTCAAAGTCAAGTTTTAATAGGCAGCTTGCATACAAGTTTGACTAGTTACAATGAAATTTTGGTTTGCAGAAAAGTTTCAGAAATCGATCTTGAAATGCACTTTTCATTATTTTGGGGGCTTAAAAATGATGTTTTGGTAAGTTTATGACAAAATGATTTGTCAAAGTCAAGTTTTAATAGGCAGTTCCATACAAGTTTGACTAGTAACAATGAAATTTTGGTTTGCAGAAAAGTTTCAGAAATTGATCTTGAAATGCACTTTTCATTATTTTGGGGGCTTAAAAATGATGTTTTGGTGAGTTTATGATAAACTGATTTGTCAAAGTCAAGTTTTATTACGCAGCTCCATACAAGTTTGACTAGTTACATTGAAATTTTGGTTTGCAGAAAAGTGTCAGAAATCGATCTTGAAATGCGTTTTTCATTATTTTGGGGGCTCAAAAATTATGTTTTGGTGAGTTTATGATAAACTGATTTGTCAAAGTCAAGTTTTATTACGCAGCTCCATACAAGTTTGACTAGTTACATTGAAATTTTGGTTTGCAGAAAAGTGTCAGAAATCGATCTTGAAATGCGTTTTTCATTATTTTGGGGGCTCAAAAATTATGTTTTGGTGAGTTTATGATAAACTGATTTGTCAAAGTCAAGTTTTATTACGCAGCTCCATACAAGTTTGACTAGTTACATTGAAATTTTGGTTTGCAGAAAAGTGTCAGAAATCGATCTTGAAATGCGTTTTTCATTATTTTGGGGGCTCAAAAATTATGTTTTGGTGAGTTTATGATAAACTGATTTGTCAAAGTCAAGTTTTATTACGCAGCTCCATACAAGTTTGACTAGTTACATTGAAATTTTGGTTTGCAGAAAAGTTTCAGAAATCGATCTTGAAATGCACTTTTCATTATTTTGGGGGCTTAAAAATTATGTTTTGGTGAGTTTTTGAAAAAATGACTTGTCAAAGTCAAGTTTTAATAGGCAGCTTGCATACAAGTTTGACTAGTTACAATGAAATTTTGGTTTGCAGAAAAGTTTCAGAAATCGATCTTGAAATGCACTTTTCATTATTTTGGGGGCTTAAAAATGATGTTTTGGTGAGTTTATGACAAAATGATTTGTCAAAGTCAAGTTTTAATAGGCAGTTCCATACAAGTTTGACTAGTAACAATGAAATTTTGGTTTGCAGAAAAGTTTCAGAAATTGATCTTGAAATGCATTTTTCATTATTTTGGGGGCTTAAAAATGATGTTTTGGTGAGTTTATCACAAAATGATTTGTCAAAGTCAAGTTTTAATAGGCAGTTCCATACAAGTTTGACTAGTAACAATGAAATTTTGGTTTGCAGAAAAGTTTCAGAAATTGATCTTGAAATGCACTTTTCATTATTTTGGGGGCTTAAAAATGATGTTTTGGTGAGTTTATGATAAACTGATTTGTCAAAGTCAAGTTTTATTACGCAGCTCCATACAAGTTTGACTAGTTACATTGAAATTTTGGTTTGCAGAAAAGTGTCAGAAATCGATCTTCAAATGCACTTTTCATTATTTTGGGGGCTTAAAAATGATGTTTTGGTGAGTTTATGATAAACTGATTTGTCAAAGTCAAGTTTTATTACGCAGCTCCATACAAGTTTGACTAGTTACATTGAAATTTTGGTTTGCAGAAAAGTGTCAGAAATCGATCTTGAAATGCGTTTTTCATTATTTTGGGGGCTCAAAAATTATGTTTTGGTGAGTTTATGATAAACTGATTTGTCAAAGTCAAGTTTTATTACGCAGCTCCATACAAGTTTGACTAGTTACATTGAAATTTTGGTTTGCAGAAAAGTGTCAGAAATCGATCTTGAAATGCGTTTTTCATTATTTTGGGGGCTCAAAAATTATGTTTTGGTGAGTTTATGATAAACTGATTTGTCAAAGTCAAGTTTTATTACGCAGCTCCATACAAGTTTGACTAGTTACATTGAAATTTTGGTTTGCAGAAAAGTGTCAGAAATCGATCTTGAAATGCGTTTTTCATTATTTTGGGGGCTCAAAAATTATGTTTTGGTGAGTTTATGATAAACTGATTTGTCAAAGTCAAGTTTTATTACGCAGCTCCATACAAGTTTGACTAGTTACATTGAAATTTTGGTTTGCAGAAAAGTGTCAGAAATCGATCTTGAAATGCGTTTTTCATTATTTTGGGGGCTCAAAAATTATGTTTTGGTGAGTTTATGATAAACTGATTTGTCAAAGTCAAGTTTTATTACGCAGCTCCATACAAGTTTGACTAGTTACATTGAAATTTTGGTTTGCAGAAAAGTGTCAGAAATCGATCTTGAAATGCGTTTTTCATTATTTTGGGGGCTCAAAAATTATGTTTTGGTGAGTTTATGATAAACTGATTTGTCAAAGTCAAGTTTTATTACGCAGCTCCATACAAGTTTGACTAGTTACATTGAAATTTTGGTTTGCAGAAAAGTGTCAGAAATCGATCTTGAAATGCGTTTTTCATTATTTTGGGGGCTCAAAAATTATGTTTTGGTGAGTTTATGATAAACTGATTTGTCAAAGTCAAGTTTTATTACGCAGCTCCATACAAGTTTGACTAGTTACATTGAAATTTTGGTTTGCAGAAAAGTTTCAGAAATCGATCTTGAAATGCACTTTTCATTATTTTGGGGGCTTAAAAATTATGTTTTGGTGAGTTTTTGAAAAAATGACTTGTCAAAGTCAAGTTTTAATAGGCAGCTTGCATACAAGTTTGACTAGTTACAATGAAATTTTGGTTTGCAGAAAAGTTTCAGAAATCGATCTTGAAATGCACTTTTCATTATTTTGGGGGCTTAAAAATGATGTTTTGGTGAGTTTATGACAAAATGATTTGTCAAAGTCAAGTTTTAATAGGCAGTTCCATACAAGTTTGACTAGTAACAATGAAATTTTGGTTTGCAGAAAAGTTTCAGAAATTGATCTTGAAATGCATTTTTCATTATTTTGGGGGCTTAAAAATGATGTTTTGGTGAGTTTATCACAAAATGATTTGTCAAAGTCAAGTTTTAATAGGCAGTTCCATACAAGTTTGACTAGTAACAATGAAATTTTGGTTTGCAGAAAAGTTTCAGAAATTGATCTTGAAATGCACTTTTCATTATTTTGGGGGCTTAAAAATGATGTTTTGGTGAGTTTATGATAAACTGATTTGTCAAAGTCAAGTTTTATTACGCAGCTCCATACAAGTTTGACTAGTTACATTGAAATTTTGGTTTGCAGAAAAGTGTCAGAAATCGATCTTCAAATGCACTTTTCATTATTTTGGGGGCTTAAAAATGATGTTTTGGTGAGTTTATGATAAACTGATTTGTCAAAGTCAAGTTTTATTACGCAGCTCCATACAAGTTTGACTAGTTACATTGAAATTTTGGTTTGCAGAAAAGTGTCAGAAATCGATCTTGAAATGCGTTTTTCATTATTTTGGGGGCTCAAAAATTATGTTTTGGTGAGTTTATGATAAACTGATTTGTCAAAGTCAAGTTTTATTACGCAGCTCCATACAAGTTTGACTAGTTACATTGAAATTTTGGTTTGCAGAAAAGTGTCAGAAATCGATCTTGAAATGCGTTTTTCATTATTTTGGGGGCTCAAAAATTATGTTTTGGTGAGTTTATGATAAACTGATTTGTCAAAGTCAAGTTTTATTACGCAGCTCCATACAAGTTTGACTAGTTACATTGAAATTTTGGTTTGCAGAAAAGTGTCAGAAATCGATCTTGAAATGCGTTTTTCATTATTTTGGGGGCTCAAAAATTATGTTTTGGTGAGTTTATGATAAACTGATTTGTCAAAGTCAAGTTTTATTACGCAGCTCCATACAAGTTTGACTAGTTACATTGAAATTTTGGTTTGCAGAAAAGTGTCAGAAATCGATCTTGAAATGCGTTTTTCATTATTTTGGGGGCTCAAAAATTATGTTTTGGTGAGTTTATGATAAACTGATTTGTCAAAGTCAAGTTTTATTACGCAGCTCCATACAAGTTTGACTAGTTACATTGAAATTTTGGTTTGCAGAAAAGTGTCAGAAATCGATCTTGAAATGCGTTTTTCATTATTTTGGGGGCTCAAAAATTATGTTTTGGTGAGTTTATGATAAACTGATTTGTCAAAGTCAAGTTTTATTACGCAGCTCCATACAAGTTTGACTAGTTACATTGAAATTTTGGTTTGCAGAAAAGTGTCAGAAATCGATCTTGAAATGCGTTTTTCATTATTTTGGGGGCTCAAAAATTATGTTTTGGTGAGTTTATGATAAACTGATTTGTCAAAGTCAAGTTTTATTACGCAGCTCCATACAAGTTTGACTAGTTACATTGAAATTTTGGTTTGCAGAAAAGTTTCAGAAATCGATCTTGAAATGCACTTTTCATTATTTTGGGGGCTTAAAAATTATGTTTTGGTGAGTTTTTGAAAAAATGACTTGTCAAAGTCAAGTTTTAATAGGCAGCTTGCATACAAGTTTGACTAGTTACAATGAAATTTTGGTTTGCAGAAAAGTTTCAGAAATCGATCTTGAAATGCACTTTTCATTATTTTGGGGGCTTAAAAATGATGTTTTGGTGAGTTTATGACAAAATGATTTGTCAAAGTCAAGTTTTAATAGGCAGTTCCATACAAGTTTGACTAGTAACAATGAAATTTTGGTTTGCAGAAAAGTTTCAGAAATTGATCTTGAAATGCATTTTTCATTATTTTGGGGGCTTAAAAATGATGTTTTGGTGAGTTTATCACAAAATGATTTGTCAAAGTCAAGTTTTAATAGGCAGTTCCATACAAGTTTGACTAGTAACAATGAAATTTTGGTTTGCAGAAAAGTTTCAGAAATTGATCTTGAAATGCACTTTTCATTATTTTGGGGGCTTAAAAATGATGTTTTGGTGAGTTTATGATAAACTGATTTGTCAAAGTCAAGTTTTATTACGCAGCTCCATACAAGTTTGACTAGTTACATTGAAATTTTGGTTTGCAGAAAAGTGTCAGAAATCGATCTTCAAATGCACTTTTCATTATTTTGGGGGCTTAAAAATGATGTTTTGGTGAGTTTATGATAAACTGATTTGTCAAAGTCAAGTTTTATTACGCAGCTCCATACAAGTTTGACTAGTTACATTGAAATTTTGGTTTGCAGAAAAGTGTCAGAAATCGATCTTGAAATGCGTTTTTCATTATTTTGGGGGCTCAAAAATTATGTTTTGGTGAGTTTATGATAAACTGATTTGTCAAAGTCAAGTTTTATTACGCAGCTCCATACAAGTTTGACTAGTTACATTGAAATTTTGGTTTGCAGAAAAGTGTCAGAAATCGATCTTGAAATGCGTTTTTCATTATTTTGGGGGCTCAAAAATTATGTTTTGGTGAGTTTATGATAAACTGATTTGTCAAAGTCAAGTTTTATTACGCAGCTCCATACAAGTTTGACTAGTTACATTGAAATTTTGGTTTGCAGAAAAGTGTCAGAAATCGATCTTGAAATGCGTTTTTCATTATTTTGGGGGCTCAAAAATTATGTTTTGGTGAGTTTATGATAAACTGATTTGTCAAAGTCAAGTTTTATTACGCAGCTCCATACAAGTTTGACTAGTTACATTGAAATTTTGGTTTGCAGAAAAGTGTCAGAAATCGATCTTGAAATGCGTTTTTCATTATTTTGGGGGCTCAAAAATTATGTTTTGGTGAGTTTATGATAAACTGATTTGTCAAAGTCAAGTTTTATTACGCAGCTCCATACAAGTTTGACTAGTTACATTGAAATTTTGGTTTGCAGAAAAGTGTCAGAAATCGATCTTGAAATGCGTTTTTCATTATTTTGGGGGCTCAAAAATTATGTTTTGGTGAGTTTATGATAAACTGATTTGTCAAAGTCAAGTTTTATTACGCAGCTCCATACAAGTTTGACTAGTTACATTGAAATTTTGGTTTGCAGAAAAGTGTCAGAAATCGATCTTGAAATGCGTTTTTCATTATTTTGGGGGCTCAAAAATTATGTTTTGGTGAGTTTATGATAAACTGATTTGTCAAAGTCAAGTTTTATTACGCAGCTCCACACAAGTTTGACTAGTTACATTGAAATTTTGGTTTGCAGAAAAGTTTCAGAAATCGATCTTGAAATGCACTTTTCATTATTTTGGGGGCTTAAAAATTATGTTTTGGTGAGTTTTTGAAAAAATGACTTGTCAAAGTCAAGTTTTAATAGGCAGCTTGCATACAAGTTTGACTAGTTACAATGAAATTTTGGTTTGCAGAAAAGTTTCAGAAATCGATCTTGAAATGCACTTTTCATTATTTTGGGGGCTTAAAAATGATGTTTTGGTGAGTTTATGACAAAATGATTTGTCAAAGTCAAGTTTTAATAGGCAGTTCCATACAAGTTTGACTAGTAACAATGAAATTATGGTTTGCAGAAAAGTTTCAGAAATTGATCTTGAAATGCACTTTTCATTATTTTGGGGGCTTAAAAATGATGTTTTGGTGAGTTTATGACAAAATGATTTGTCAAAGTCAAGTTTTAATAGGCAGTTCCATACAAGTTTGACTAGTTACATTGAAATTTTGGTTTGCAGAAAAGTTTCAGAAATCGATCTTGAAATGCACTTTTCATTATTTTGGGGGCTTAAAAATGATGTTTTGGTGAGTTTATCACAAAATGACTTGTCAAAGTCAAGTTTTAATAGGCAGCTTGCATACAAGTTTGACTAGTTACAATGAAATTTTGGTTTGCAGAAAAGTTTCAGAAATCGATCTTGAAATGCACTTTTCATTATTTTGGGGGCTTAAAAATGATGTTTTGGTGAGTTTATCACAAAATGATTTGTCAAAGTCAAGTTTTAATAGGCAGTTCCATACAAGTTTGACTAGTAACAATGAAATTTTGGTTTGCAGAAAAGTTTCAGAAATTGATCTTGAAATGCACTTTTCATTATTTTGGGGGCTTAAAAATGATGTTTTGGTGAGTTTATGACAAAATGATTTGTCAAAGTCAAATTTTAATAGGCAGTTCCATACAAGTTTGACTAGTTACATTGAAATTTTGGTTTGCAGAAAAGTTTCAGAAATCGATCTTGAAATGCACTTTTCATTATTTTGGGGGCTTAAAAATGATGTTTTGGTAAGTTTATGACAAAATGATTTGTCAAAGTCAAGTTTTAATAGGCAGTTCCATACAAGTATGACTAGTAACAATGAAATTTTGGTTTGCAGAAAAGTGTCAGAAATTGATCTTGAAATGCACTTTTCATTATTTTGGGGGCTTAAAAATGATGTTTTGGTGAGTTTATCACAAAATGATTTGTCAAAGTCAAGTTTTAATAGGCAGTTCCATACAAGTTTGACTAGTAACAATGAAATTATGGTTTGCAGAAAAGTTTAAGAAATCGATCTTGAAATGCACTTTTCATTATTTTGGGGGCTTAAAAATTATGTTTTGGTGAGTTTATGATAAACTGATTTGTCAAAGTCAAGTTTTATTACGCAGCTCCATACAAGTTTGACTAGTTACATTGAAATTTTGGTTTGCAGAAAAGTTTCAGAAATCGATCTTGAAATGCACTTTTCATTATTTTGGGGGCTTAAAAATTATGTTTTGGTAAGTTTTTGAAAAAATGACTTGTCAAAGTCAAGTTTTAATAGGCAGCTTGCATACAAGTTTGACTAGTTACAATGAAATTTTGGTTTGCAGAAAAGTTTCAGAAATCGATCTTGAAATGCACTTTTCATTATTTTGGGGGCTTAAAAATGATGTTTTGGTGAGTTTATCACAAAATGATTTGTCAAAGTCAAGTTTTAATAGGCAGTTCCATACAAGTTTGACTAGTAACAATGAAATTATGGTTTGCAGAAAAGTTTCAGAAATTGATCTTGAAATGCATTTTTCATTATTTTGGGGGCTTAAAAATGATGTTTTGGTGAGTTTATCACAAAATGATTTGTCAAAGTCAAGTTTTAATAGGCAGTTCCATACAAGTTTGACTAGTAACAATGAAATTTTGGTTTGCAGAAAAGTTTCAGAAATTGATCTTGAAATGCACTTTTCATTATTTTGGGGGCTTAAAAATTATGTTTTGGTGAGTTTATGATAAACTGATTTGTCAAAGTCAAGTTTTATTACGCAGCTCCATACAAGTTTGACTAGTTACATTGAAATTTTGGTTTGCAGAAAAGTGTCAGAAATCGATCTTGAAATGCGTTTTTCATTATTTTGGGGGCTCAAAAATTATGTTTTGGTGAGTTTATGATAAACTGATTTGTCAAAGTCAAGTTTTATTACGCAGCTCCATACAAGTTTGACTAGTTACATTGAAATTTTGGTTTGCAGAAAAGTTTCAGAAATCGATCTTGAAATGCACTTTTCATTATTTTGGGGGCTTAAAAATGATGTTTTGGTGAGTTTTTGAAAAAATGACTTGTCAAAGTCAAGTTTTAATAGGCAGCTTGCATACAAGTTTGACTAGTTACAATGAAATTTTGGTTTGCAGAAAAGTTTCAGAAATCGATCTTGAAATGCACTTTTCATTATTTTGGGGGCTTAAAAATGATGTTTTGGTGAGTTTATGACAAAATGATTTGTCAAAGTCAAGTTTTAATAGGCAGTTCCATACAAGTTTGACTAGTAACAATGAAATTTTGGTTTGCAGAAAAGTTTCAGAAATTGATCTTGAAATGCATTTTTCATTATTTTGGGGGCTTAAAAATGATGTTTTGGTGAGTTTATCACAAAATGATTTGTCAAAGTCAAGTTTTAATAGGCAGTTCCATACAAGTTTGACTAGTAACAATGAAATTTTGGTTTGCAGAAAAGTTTCAGAAATTGATCTTGAAATGCACTTTTCATTATTTTGGGGGCTTAAAAATGATGTTTTGGTGAGTTTATGATAAACTGATTTGTCAAAGTCAAGTTTTATTACGCAGCTCCATACAAGTTTGACTAGTTACATTGAAATTTTGGTTTGCAGAAAAGTGTCAGAAATCGATCTTCAAATGCACTTTTCATTATTTTGGGGGCTTAAAAATGATGTTTTGGTGAGTTTATGATAAACTGATTTGTCAAAGTCAAGTTTTATTACGCAGCTCCATACAAGTTTGACTAGTTACATTGAAATTTTGGTTTGCAGAAAAGTGTCAGAAATCGATCTTGAAATGCGTTTTTCATTATTTTGGGGGCTCAAAAATTATGTTTTGGTGAGTTTATGATAAACTGATTTGTCAAAATCAAGTTTTATTACGCAGCTCCATACAAGTTTGACTAGTTACATTGAAATTTTGGTTTGCAGAAAAGTTTCAGAAATCGATCTTGAAATGCACTTTTCATTATTTTGGGGGCTTAAAAATTATGTTTTGGTGAGTTTTTGAAAAAATGACTTGTCAAAGTCAAGTTTTAATAGGCAGCTTGCATACAAGTTTGACTAGTTACAATGAAATTTTGGTTTGCAGAAAAGTTTCAGAAATCGATCTTGAAATGCACTTTTCATTATTTTGGGGGCTTAAAAATGATGTTTTGGTAAGTTTATGACAAAATGATTTGTCAAAGTCAAGTTTTATTACGCAGCTCCATACAAGTTTGACTAGTTACATTGAAATTTTGGTTTGCAGAAAAGTGTCAGAAATCGATCTTGAAATGCGTTTTTCATTATTTTGGGGGCTCAAAAATTATGTTTTGGTGAGTTTATGATAAACTGATTTGTCAAAGTCAAGTTTTATTACGCAGCTCCATACAAGTTTGACTAGTTACATTGAAATTTTGGTTTGCAGAAAAGTGTCAGAAATCGATCTTGAAATGCGTTTTTCATTATTTTGGGGGCTCAAAAATTATGTTTTGGTGAGTTTATGATAAACTGATTTGTCAAAGTCAAGTTTTATTACGCAGCTCCATACAAGTTTGACTAGTTACATTGAAATTTTGGTTTGCAGAAAAGTGTCAGAAATCGATCTTGAAATGCGTTTTTCATTATTTTGGGGGCTCAAAAATTATGTTTTGGTGAGTTTATGATAAACTGATTTGTCAAAGTCAAGTTTTATTACGCAGCTCCATACAAGTTTGACTAGTTACATTGAAATTTTGGTTTGCAGAAAAGTGTCAGAAATCGATCTTGAAATGCGTTTTTCATTATTTTGGGGGCTTAAAAATGATGTTTTGGTAAGTTTATGACAAAATGATTTGTCAAAGTCAAGTTTTATTACGCAGCTCCATACAAGTTTGACTAGTAACAATGAAATTTTGGTTTGCAGAAAAGTTTCAGAAATTGATCTTGAAATGCACTTTTCATTATTTTGGGGGCTTAAAAATTATGTTTTGGTGAGTTTATGATAAACTGATTTGTCAAAGTCAAGTTTTATTACGCAGCTCCATACAAGTTTGACTAGTTACATTGAAATTTCGGTTTGCAGAAAAGTGTCAGAAATCGATCTTGAAATGCGTTTTTCATTATTTTGGGGGCTCAAAAATTATGTTTTGGTGAGTTTATGATAAACTGATTTGTCAAAGTCAAGTTTTATTACGCAGCTCCATACAAGTTTGACTAGTTACATTGAAATTTTGGTTTGCAGAAAAGTGTCAGAAATCGATCTTCAAATGCACTTTTCATTATTTTGGGGGCTTAAAAATGATGTTTTGGTGAGTTTATGATAAACTGATTTGTCAAAGTCAAGTTTTATTACGCAGCTCCATACAAGTTTGACTAGTTACATTGAAATTTTGGTTTGCAGAAAAGTGTCAGAAATCGATCTTGAAATGCGTTTTTCATTATTTTGGGGGCTCAAAAATTATGTTTTGGTGAGTTTATGATAAACTGATTTGTCAAAGTCAAGTTTTATTACGCAGCTCCATACAAGTTTGACTAGTTACAATGAAATTTTGGTTTGCAGAAAAGTTTCAGAAATCGATCTTGAAATGCACTTTTCATTATTTTGGGGGCTTAAAAATGATGTTTTGGTAAGTTTATGATAAAATGATTTGTCAAAGTCAAGTTTTAATAGGCAGTTCCATACAAGTTTGACTAGTAACAATGAAATTTTGGTTTGCAGAAAAGTTTCAGAAATTGATCTTGAAATGCACTTTTCATTATTTTGGGGGCTTAAAAATTATGTTTTGGTGAGTTTATGATAAACTGATTTGTCAAAGTCAAGTTTTATTACGCAGCTCCATACAAGTTTGACTAGTTACATTGAAATTTTGGTTTGCAGAAAAGTGTCAGAAATCGATCTTGAAATGCGTTTTTCATTATTTTGGGGGCTCAAAAATTATGTTTTGGTGAGTTTATGATAAACTGATTTGTCAAAGTCAAGTTTTATTACGCAGCTCCATACAAGTTTGACTAGTTACATTGAAATTTTGGTTTGCAGAAAAGTGTCAGAAATCGATCTTGAAATGCGTTTTTCATTATTTTGGGGGCTCAAAAATTATGTTTTGGTGAGTTTATGATAAACTGATTTGTCAAAGTCAAGTTTTATTACGCAGCTCCATACAAGTTTGACTAGTTACATTGAAATTTTGGTTTGCAGAAAAGTGTCAGAAATCGATCTTGAAATGCACTTTTCATTATTTTGGGGGATTAAAAATTATGTTTTGGTGAGTTTAAGACAAAATGATTTGTCAAAGTCAAGTTTTATTACGCAGCTCCATACAAGTTTGACTAGTGACATTGAAATTTTGGTTTGCGGAAAAGTGTCAGAAATCGATCTTGAAATGCGTTTTTCATTATTTTGGGGGCTC
The DNA here is from genome assembly GCF_943734725.1 of Anopheles marshallii. Taxonomy (NCBI): domain Eukaryota; kingdom Metazoa; phylum Arthropoda; class Insecta; order Diptera; family Culicidae; genus Anopheles; species Anopheles marshallii. Next base: position 44,055 of record NW_026525846.1, on the reverse strand, counting down.
AAAAATTATGTTTTGGTGAGTTTATGATAAACTGATTTGTCAAAGTCAAGTTTTATTACGCAGCTCCATACAAGTTTGACTAGTTACATTGAAATTTTGGTTTGCAGAAAAGTGTCAGAAATCGATCTTGAAATGCGTTTTTCATTATTTTGGGGGCTCAAAAATTATGTTTTGGTGAGTTTATGATAAACTGATTTGTCAAAGTCAAGTTTTATTACGCAGCTCCATACAAGTTTGACTAGTTACATTGAAATTTTGGTTTGCAGAAAAGTTTCAGAAATCGATCTTGAAATGCACTTTTCATTATTTTGGGGGCTTAAAAATTATGGTTTGGTGAGTTTTTGAAAAAATGACTTGTCAAAGTCAAGTTTTAATAGGCAGCTTGCATACAAGTTTGACTAGTTACAATGAAATTTTGGTTTGCAGAAAAGTTTCAGAAATCGATCTTGAAATGCACTTTTCATTATTTTGGGGGCTTAAAAATGATGTTTTGGTAAGTTTATGACAAAATGATTTGTCAAAGTCAAGTTTTAATAGGCAGTTCCATACAAGTTTGACTAGTAACAATGAAATTTTGGTTTGCAGAAAAGTTTCAGAAATTGATCTTGAAATGCACTTTTCATTATTTTGGGGGCTTAAAAATTATGTTTTGGTGAGTTTATGATAAACTGATTTGTCAAAGTCAAGTTTTATTACGCAGCTCCATACAAGTTTGACTAGTTACATTGAAATTTTGGTTTGCAGAAAAGTGTCAGAAATCGATCTTGAAATGCGTTTTTCATTATTTTGGGGGCTCAAAAATTATGTTTTGGTGAGTTTATGATAAACTGATTTGTCAAAGTCAAGTTTTATTACGCAGCTCCATACAAGTTTGACTAGTTACATTGAAATTTTGGTTTGCAGAAAAGTGTCAGAAATCGATCTTGAAATGCGTTTTTCATTATTTTGGGGGCTCAAAAATTATGTTTTGGTGAGTTTATGATAAACTGATTTGTCAAAGTCAAGTTTTATTACGCAGCTCCATACAAGTTTGACTAGTTACATTGAAATTTTGGTTTGCAGAAAAGTGTCAGAAATCGATCTTGAAATGCGTTTTTCATTATTTTGGGGGCTCAAAAATTATGTTTTGGTGAGTTTATGATAAACTGATTTGTCAAAGTCAAGTTTTATTACGCAGCTCCATACAAGTTTGACTAGTTACATTGAAATTTTGGTTTGCAGAAAAGTGTCAGAAATCGATCTTGAAATGCACTTTTCATTATTTTGGGGGCTTAAAAATTATGTTTTGGTGAGTTTTTGAAAAAATGACTTGTCAAAGTCAAGTTTTAATAGGCAGCTTGCATACAAGTTTGACTAGTTACAATGAAATTTTGGTTTGCAGAAAAGTTTCAGAAATCGATCTTGAAATGCACTTTTCATTATTTTGGGGGCTTAAAAATGATGTTTTGGTGAGTTTATGACAAAATGATTTGTCAAAGTCAAGTTTTAATAGGCAGTTCCATACAAGTTTGACTAGTAACAATGAAATTTTGGTTTGCAGAAAAGTTTCAGAAATTGATCTTGAAATGCATTTTTCATTATTTTGGGGGCTTAAAAATGATGTTTTGGTGAGTTTATCACAAAATGATTTGTCAAAGTCAAGTTTTAATAGGCAGTTCCATACAAGTTTGACTAGTAACAATGAAATTTTGGTTTGCAGAAAAGTTTCAGAAATTGATCTTGAAATGCACTTTTCATTATTTTGGGGGCTTAAAAATGATGTTTTGGTGAGTTTATGATAAACTGATTTGTCAAAGTCAAGTTTTATTACGCAGCTCCATACAAGTTTGACTAGTTACATTGAAATTTTGGTTTGCAGAAAAGTGTCAGAAATCGATCTTCAAATGCACTTTTCATTATTTTGGGGGCTTAAAAATTATGTTTTGGTGAGTTTATGATAAACTGATTTGTCAAAGTCAAGTTTTATTACGCAGCTCCATACAAGTTTGACTAGTTACATTGAAATTTTGGTTTGCAGAAAAGTGTCAGAAATCGATCTTGAAATGCACTTTTCATTATTTTGGGGGCTTAAAAATGATGTTTTGGTGAGTTTTTGAAAAAATTATTTGTCAAAATCAAGTTTTATTACGCAGCTCCATACAAGTTTGACTAGTTACATTGAAATTTTGGTTTGCAGAAAAGTGTCAGAAATCGATCTTGAAATGCACTTTTCATTATTTTGGGGGCTTAAAAATGATGTTTTGGTGAGTTTTTGAAAAAATTATTTGTCAAAATCAAGTTTTAATAGGCAGCTTGCATACAAGTTTGACTAGTAACAATGAAATTTTGGTTTGCAGAAAAGTGTCAGAAATCGATCTTGAAATGCACTTTTCATTATTTTGGGGGCTTAAAAATTATGTTTTGGTGAGTTTATGATAAACTGATTTGTCAAAGTCAAGTTTTATTACGCAGCTCCATACAAGTTTGACTAGTTACATTGAAATTTTGGTTTGCAGAAAAGTGTCAGAAATCGATCTTGAAATGCACTTTTCATTATTTTGGGGGCTTAAAAATTATGTTTTGGTGAGTTTATGATAAACTGATTTGTCAAAGTCAAGTTTTATTACGCAGCTCCATACAAGTTTGACTAGTTACATTGAAATTTTGGTTTGCAGAAAAGTGTCAGAAATCGATCTTGAAATGCACTTTTCATTATTTTGGGGGCTTAAAAATTATATTTTGGTGAGTTTATGATAAACTGATTTGTCAAAGTCAAGTTTTATTACGCAGCTCCATACAAGTTTGACTGGTTACATTGAAATTTTGGTTTGCAGAAAAGTGTCAGAAATCGATCTTGAAATGCACTTTTCATTATTTTGGGGGCTTAAAAATGATGTTTTGGTGAGTTTAAGACAAAATGATTTGTCAAAGTCAAGTTTTATTACGCAGCTCCATACAAGTTTGACTAGTTACATTGAAATTTTGGTTTGCAGAAAAGTGTCAGAAATCGATCTTGAAATGCACTTTTCATTATTTTGGGGGCTTAAAAATGATGTTTTGGTGAGTTTAAGACAAAATGATTTGTCAAAGTCAAGTTTTATTACGCAGCTCCATACAAGTTTGACTAGTTACATTGAAATTTTGGTTTGCAGAAAAGTGTCAGAAATCGATCTTGAAATGCACTTTTCATTATTTTGGGGGCTTAAAAATGATGTTTTGGTGAGTTTAAGACAAAATGATTTGTCAAAGTCAAGTTTTATTACGCAGCTCCATACAAGTTTGACTAGTTACATTGAAATTTTGGTTTGCAGAAAAGTGTCAGAAATCGATCTTGAAATGCACTTTTCATTATTTTGGGGGCTAAAAAATGATGTTTTGGTGAGTTTTTGAAAAAATTATTTGTCAAAATCAAGTTTCAATAGGCAGCTTGCATACAAGTTTGACTAGTAACAATGAAATTTTGGTTTGCAGAAAAGTTTCAGAAATCGATCTTGAAATGCACTTTTCATTATTTTGGGGGCTTAAAAATTATGTTTTGGTGAGTTTTTGAAAAAATTATTTGTCAAAGTCGAGTTTTAATAGGCCGCTTGCATACAAGTTTGACTAGTTACATTGAAATTTTGGTTTGCAGAAAAGTGTCAGAAATCGATCTTGAAATGCACTTTTCATTATTTTGGGGGCTTAAAAATGATGTTTTGGTGAGTTTAAGACAAAATGATTTGTCAAAGTCAAGTTTTATTACGCAGCTCCATACAAGTTTGACCAGTTACATTGAAATTTTGGTTTGCAGAAAAGTGTCAGAAATCGATCTTGAAATGCACTTTTCATTATTTTGGGGGCTTAAAAATGATGTTTTGGTGAGTTTAAGACAAAATGATTTGTCAAAGTCAAGTTTTATTACGCAGCTCCATACAAGTTTGACTAGTTACATTGAAATTTTGGTTTGCAGAAAAGTGTCAGAAATCGATCTTGAAATGCACTTTTCATTATTTTGGGGGCTTAAAAATGATGTTTTGGTGAGTTTAAGACAAAATGATTTGTCAAAGTCAAGTTTTATTACGCAGCTCCATACAAGTTTGACTAGTTACATTGAAATTTTGGTTTGCAGAAAAGTGTCAGAAATCGATCTTGAAATGCACTTTTCATTATTTTGGGGGCTTAAAAATGATGTTTTGGTGAGTTTATGATAAACTGATTTGTCAAAGTCAAGTTTTATTACGCAGCTCCATACAAGTTTGACTAGTTACATTGAAATTTTGGTTTGCAGAAAAGTTTCAGAAATCGATCTTGAAATGCACTTTTCATTATTTTGGGGGCTTAAAAATTATGTTTTGGTGAGTTTATGATAAACTGATTTGTCAAAGTCAAGTTTTATTACGCAGCTCCATACAAGTTTGACTAGTTACATTGAAATTTTGGTTTGCAGAAAAGTGTCAGAAATCGATCTTGAAATGCACTTTTCATTATTTTGGGGGCTTAAAAATGATGTTTTGGTGAGTTTTTGAAAAAATTATTTGTCAAAATCAAGTTTTAATAGGCAGCTTGCATACAAGTTTGACTAGTAACAATGAAATTTTGGTTTGCAGAAAAGTTTCAGAAATCGATCTTGAAATGCACTTTTCATTATTTTGGGGGCTTAAAAATTATGTTTTGGTGAGTTTTTGAAAAAATTATTTGTCAAAGTCGAGTTTTAATAGGCCGCTTGCATACAAGTTTGACTAGTTACATTGAAATTTTGGTTTGCAGAAAAGTGTCAGAAATCGATCTTGAAATGCACTTTTCATTATTTTGGGGGCTTAAAAATGATGTTTTGGTGAGTTTATGATAAACTGATTTGTCAAAGTCAAGTTTTATTACGCAGCTCCATACAAGTTTGACTAGTTACATTGAAATTTTGGTTTGCAGAAAAGTGTCAGAAATCGATCTTGAAATGCACTTTTCATTATTTTGGGGGCTTAAAAATGATGTTTTGGTGAGTTTATGATAAACTGATTTGTCAAAGTCAAGTTTTATTACGCAGCTCCATACAAGTTTGACTAGTTACATTGAAATTTTGGTTTGCAGAAAAGTTTCAGAAATCGATCTTGAAATGCACTTTTCATTATTTTGGGGGCTTAAAAATTATGTTTTGGTGAGTTTATGATAAACTTATTTGTCAAAGTCAAGTTTTATTACGCAGCTCCATACAAGTTTGACTAGTTACATTGAAATTTTGGTTTGCAGAAAAGTGTCAGAAATCGATCTTGAAATGCACTTTTCATTATTTTGGGGGCTTAAAAATGATGTTTTGGTGAGTTTAAGACAAAATGATTTGTCAAAGTCAAGTTTTATTACGCAGCTCCACACAAGTTTGACTAGTTACATTGAAATTTTGGTTTGCAGAAAAGTGTCAGAAATCGATCTTGAAATGCACTTTTCATTATTTTGGGGGCTTAAAAATGATGTTTTGGTGAGTTTATGAAAAAATGATTTGTCAAAGTCAAGTTTTATTACGCAGCTCCATACAAGTTTGACTAGTTACATTGAAATTTTGGTTTGCAGAAAAGTTTCAGAAATCGATCTTGAAATGCACTTTTCATTATTTTGGGGGCTTAAAAATGATGTTTTGGTGAGTTTATGATAAACTGATTTGTCAAAGTCAAGTTTTATTACGCAGCTCCATACAAGTTTGACTAGTTACATTGAAATTTTGGTTTGCAGAAAAGTTTCAGAAATCGATCTTGAAATGCACTTTTCATTATTTTGGGGGCTTAAAAATTATGTTTTGGTGAGTTTATGATAAACTGATTTGTCAAAGTCAAGTTTTATTACGCAGCTCCATACAAGTTTGACTAGTTACATTGAAATTTTGGTTTGCAGAAAAGTGTCAGAAATCGATCTTGAAATGCACTTTTCATTATTTTGGGGGCTTAAAAATGATGTTTTGGTGAGTTTATGATAAACTGATTTGTCAAAGTCAAGTTTTATTACGCAGCTCCATACAAGTTTGACTAGTTACATTGAAATTTTGGTTTGCAGAAAAGTTTCAGAAATCGATCTTGAAATGCACTTTTCATTATTTTGGGGGCTTAAAAATTATGTTTTGGTGAGTTTATGATAAACTGATTTGTCAAAGTCAAGTTTTATTACGCAGCTCCATACAAGTTTGACTAGTTACATTGAAATTTTGGTTTGCAGAAAAGTGTCAGAAATCGATCTTGAAATGCACTTTTCATTATTTTGGGGGCTTAAAAATGATGTTTTGGTGAGTTTAAGACAAAATGATTTGTCAAAGTCAAGTTTTATTACGCAGCTCCATACAAGTTTGACTAGTTACATTGAAATTTTGGTTTGCAGAAAAGTGTCAGAAATCGATCTTGAAATGCACTTTTCATTATTTTGGGGGCTTAAAAATGATGTTTTGGTGAGTTTATGATAAACTGATTTGTCAAAGTCAAGTTTTATTACGCAGCTCCATACAAGTTTGACTAGTTACATTGAAATTTTGGTTTGCAGAAAAGTTTCAGAAATCGATCTTGAAATGCACTTTTCATTATTTTGGGGGCTTAAAAATTATGTTTTGGTGAGTTTATGATAAACTGATTTGTCAAAGTCAAGTTTTATTACGCAGCTCCATACAAGTTTGACTAGTTACATTGAAATTTTGGTTTGCAGAAAAGTGTCAGAAATCGATCTTGAAATGCACTTTTCATTATTTTGGGGGCTTAAAAATGATGTTTTGGTGAGTTTATGATAAACTGATTTGTCAAAGTCAAGTTTTATTACGCAGCTCCATACAAGTTTGACTAGTTACATTGAAATTTTGGTTTGCAGAAAAGTGTCAGAAATCGATCTTGAAATGCACTTTTCATTATTTTGGGGGCTTAAAAATGATGTTTTGGTGAGTTTAAGACAAAATGATTTGTCAAAGTCAAGTTTTATTACGCAGCTCCATACAAGTTTGACTAGTTACATTGAAATTTTGGTTTGCAGAAAAGTGTCAGAAATCGATCTTGAAATGCACTTTTCATTATTTTGGGGGCTTAAAAATGATGTTTTGGTGAGTTTAAGACAAAATGATTTGTCAAAGTCAAGTTTTATTACGCAGCTCCATACAAGTTTGACTGGTTACATTGAAATTTTGGTTTGCAGAAAAGTGTCAGAAATCGATCTTGAAATGCACGTTTCATTATTTTGGGGGCTTAAAAATGATGTTTTGGTGAGTTTATGATAAACTGATTTGTCAAAGTCAAGTTTTATTACGCAGCTCCATACAAGTTTGACTAGTTACATTGAAATTTTGGTTTGCAGAAAAGTTTCAGAAATCGATCTTGAAATGCACTTTTCATTATTTTGGGGGCTTAAAAATTATGTTTTGGTGAGTTTATGATAAACTGATTTGTCAAAGTCAAGTTTTATTACGCAGCTCCATACAAGTTTGACTAGTTACATTGAAATTTTGGTTTGCAGAAAAGTGTCAGAAATCGATCTTGAAATGCACTTTTCATTATTTTGGGGGCTTAAAAATGATGTTTTGGTGAGTTTATGATAAACTGATTTGTCAAAGTCAAGTTTTATTACGCAGCTCCATACAAGTTTGACTAGTTACATTGAAATTTTGGTTTGCAGAAAAGTTTCAGAAATCGATCTTGAAATGCACTTTTCATTATTTTGGGGGCTTAAAAATGATGTTTTGGTGAGTTTATGATAAACTGATTTGTCAAAGTCAAGTTTTATTACGCAGCTCCATACAAGTTTGACTAGTTACATTGAAATTTTGGTTTGCAGAAAAGTGTCAGAAATCGATCTTGAAATGCACTTTTCATTATTTTGGGGGCTTAAAAATGATGTTTTGGTGAGTTTAAGACAAAATGATTTGTCAAAGTCAAGTTTTATTACGCAGCTCCATACAAGTTTGACTAGTTACATTGAAATTTTGGTTTGCAGAAAAGTTTCAGAAATCGATCTTGAAATGCACTTTTCATTATTTTGGGGGCTTAAAAATTATGTTTTGGTGAGTTTATGATAAACTGATTTGTCAAAGTCAAGTTTTATTACGCAGCTCCATACAAGTTTGACTAGTTACATTGAAATTTTGGTTTGCAGAAAAGTGTCAGAAATCGATCTTGAAATGCACTTTTCATTATTTTGGGGGCTTAAAAATGATGTTTTGGTGAGTTTAAGACAAAATGATTTGTCAAAGTCAAGTTTTATTACGCAGCTCCATACAAGTTTGACTAGTTACATTGAAATTTTGGTTTGCAGAAAAGTGTCAGAAATCGATCTTGAAATGCACTTTTCATTATTTTGGGGGCTTAAAAATGATGTTTTGGTGAGTTTATGATAAACTGATTTGTCAAAGTCAAGTTTTATTACGCAGCTCCATACAAGTTTGACTAGTTACATTGAAATTTTGGTTTGCAGAAAAGTTTCAGAAATCGATCTTGAAATGCACTTTTCATTATTTTGGGGGCTTAAAAATTATGTTTTGGTGAGTTTATGATAAACTGATTTGTCAAAGTCAAGTTTTATTACGCAGCTCCATACAAGTTTGACTAGTTACATTGAAATTTTGGTTTGCAGAAAAGTGTCAGAAATCGATCTTGAAATGCACTTTTCATTATTTTGGGGGCTTAAAAATGATGTTTTGGTGAGTTTATGATAAACTGATTTGTCAAAGTCAAGTTTTATTACGCAGCTCCATACAAGTTTGACTAGTTACATTGAAATTTTGGTTTGCAGAAAAGTTTCAGAAATCGATCTTGAAATGCACTTTTCATTATTTTGGGGGCTTAAAAATTATGTTTTGGTGAGTTTATGATAAACTGATTTGTCAAAGTCAAGTTTTATTACGCAGCTCCATACAAGTTTGACTAGTTACATTGAAATTTTGGTTTGCAGAAAAGTGTCAGAAATCGATCTTGAAATGCACTTTTCATTATTTTGGGGGCTTAAAAATGATGTTTTGGTGAGTTTAAGACAAAATGATTTGTCAAAGTCAAGTTTTATTACGCAGCTCCATACAAGTTTGACTAGTTACATTGAAATTTTGGTTTGCAGAAAAGTGTCAGAAATCGATCTTGAAATGCACTTTTCATTATTTTGGGGGCTTAAAAATGATGTTTTGGTGAGTTTAAGACAAAATGATTTGTCAAAGTCAAGTTTTATTACGCAGCTCCATACAAGTTTGACTGGTTACATTGAAATTTTGGTTTGCAGAAAAGTGTCAGAAATCGATCTTGAAATGCACGTTTCATTATTTTGGGGGCTTAAAAATGATGTTTTGGTGAGTTTATGATAAACTGATTTGTCAAAGTCAAGTTTTATTACGCAGCTCCATACAAGTTTGACTAGTTACATTGAAATTTTGGTTTGCAGAAAAGTTTCAGAAATCGATCTTGAAATGCACTTTTCATTATTTTGGGGGCTTAAAAATTATGTTTTGGTGAGTTTATGATAAACTGATTTGTCAAAGTCAAGTTTTATTACGCAGCTCCATACAAGTTTGACTAGTTACATTGAAATTTTGGTTTGCAGAAAAGTGTCAGAAATCGATCTTGAAATGCACTTTTCATTATTTTGGGGGCTTAAAAATGATGTTTTGGTGAGTTTTTGAAAAAATTATTTGTCAAAATCAAGTTTTAATAGGCAGCTTGCATACAAGTTTGACTAGTAACAATGAAATTTTGGTTTGCAGAAAAGTTTCAGAAATCGATCTTGAAATGCACTTTTCATTATTTTGGGGGCTTAAAAATTATGTTTTGGTGAGTTTTTGAAAAAATTATTTGTCAAAGTCGAGTTTTAATAGGCCGCTTGCATACAAGTTTGACTAGTTACATTGAAATTTTGGTTTGCAGAAAAGTGTCAGAAATCGATCTTGAAATGCACTTTTCATTATTTTGGGGGCTTAAAAATGATGTTTTGGTGAGTTTATGATAAACTGATTTGTCAAAGTCAAGTTTTATTACGCAGCTCCATACAAGTTTGACTAGTTACATTGAAATTTTGGTTTGCAGAAAAGTGTCAGAAATCGATCTTGAAATGCACTTTTCATTATTTTGGGGGCTTAAAAATGATGTTTTGGTGAGTTTATGATAAACTGATTTGTCAAAGTCAAGTTTTATTACGCAGCTCCATACAAGTTTGACTAGTTACATTGAAATTTTGGTTTGCAGAAAAGTGTCAGAAATCGATCTTGAAATGCACTTTTCATTATTTTGGGGGCTTAAAAATGATGTTTTGGTGAGTTTAAGACAAAATGATTTGTCAAAGTCAAGTTTTATTACGCAGCTCCATACAAGTTTGACTAGTTACATTGAAATTTTGGTTTGCAGAAAAGTGTCAGAAATCGATCTTGAAATGCACTTTTCATTATTTTGGGGGCTTAAAAATGATGTTTTGGTGAGTTTATGATAAACTGATTTGTCAAAGTCAAGTTTTATTACGCAGCTCCATACAAGTTTGACTAGTTACATTGAAATTTTGGTTTGCAGAAAAGTTTCAGAAATCGATCTTGAAATGCACTTTTCATTATTTTGGGGGCTTAAAAATGATGTTTTGGTGAGTTTAAGACAAAATGATTTGTCAAAGTCAAGTTTTATTACGCAGCTCCATACAAGTTTGACCAGTTACATTGAAATTTTGGTTTGCAGAAAAGTGTCAGAAATCGATCTTGAAATGCACTTTTCATTATTTTGGGGGCTTAAAAATGATGTTTTGGTGAGTTTATGATAAACTGATTTGTCAAAGTCAAGTTTTATTACGCAGCTCCATACAAGTTTGACTAGTTACATTGAAATTTTGGTTTGCAGAAAAGTGTCAGAAATCGATCTTGAAATGCACTTTTCATTATTTTGGGGGCTTAAAAATGATGTTTTGGTGAGTTTATGATAAACTGATTTGTCAAAGTCAAGTTTTATTACGCAGCTCCATACAAGTTTGACTAGTTACATTGAAATTTTGGTTTGCAGAAAAGTGTCAGAAATCGAACTTGAAATGCACTTATCATTATTTTGGGGGCTTAAAAATTATGTTTTGGTGAGTTTATGATAAACTGATTTGTCAAAGTCAAGTTTTATTACGCAGCTCCATACAAGTTTGACTAGTTACATTGAAATTTTGGTTTGCAGAAAAGTGTCAGAAATCGATCTTGAAATGCACTTTTCATTATTTTGGGGGCTTAAAAATGATGTTTTGGTGAGTTTAAGACAAAATGATTTGTCAAAGTCAAGTTTTATTACGCAGCTCCATACAAGTTTGACTGGTTACATTGAAATTTTGGTTTGCAGAAAAGTGTCAGAAATCGATCTTGAAATGCACTTTTCATTATTTTGGGGGCTTAAAAATGATGTTTTGGTGAGTTTAAGACAAAATGATTTGTCAAAGTCAAGTTTTATTACGCAGCTCCATACAAGTTTGACTAGTTACATTGAAATTTTGGTTTGCAGAAAAGTGTCAGAAATCGATCTTGAAATGCACTTTTCATTATGTTGGGGGCTTAAAAATTATGTTTCGGTGAGTTTAAGACAAAATGATTTGTCAAAGTCAAGTTTTATTACGCAGCTCCATACAAGTTTGACTAGTTACATTGAAATTTTGGTTTGCAGAAAAGTGTCAGAAATCGATCTTGAAATGCACTTTTCATTATTTTGGGGGCTTCAAAATGATGTTTTGGTGAGTTTAAGACAAAATGATTTGTCAAAGTCAAGTTTTATTACGCAGCTCCATACAAGTTTGACTGGTTACATTGAAATTTTGGTTTGCAGAAAAGTGTCAGAAATCGATCTTGAAATGCACTTTTCATTATTTTGGGGGCTTCAAAATGATGTTTTGGTGAGTTTAAGACAAAATGATTTGTCAAAGTCAAGTTTTATTACGCAGCTCCATACAAGTTTGACTAGTTACATTGAAATTTTGGTTTGCAGAAAAGTGTCAGAAATCGATCTTGAAATGCACTTTTCATTATTTTGGGGGCTTAAAAATTATGTTTTGGTGAGTTTATGATGAACTGATTTGTCAAAGTCAAGTTTTATTACGCAGCTCCATACAAGTTTGACTAGTAACAATGAAATTAAGGATTGCAGAAAAGTTTCAGAAATCGATCTTGAAATGCACTTTTCATTATTTTGGGGGCTTAAAAATTATGTTTTGGTGAGTTTATGATAAACTGATTTGTCAAAGTCAAGTTTTATTACGCAGCTCCATACAAGTTTGACTAGTTACATTGAAATTTTGGTTTGCAGAAAAGTGTCAGAAATCGATCTTGAAATGCACTTTTCATTATTTTGGGGGCTTAAAAATTATGTTTTGGTGAGTTTATGATGAACTGATTTGTCAAAGTCAAGTTTTATTACGCAGCTCCATACAAGTTTGACTAGTAACAATGAAATTAAGGTTTGCAGAAAAGTTTCAGAAATCGATCTTGAAATGCACTTTTCATTATTTTGGGGGCTTAAAAATTATGTTTTGGTGAGTTTATGATAAACTGATTTGTCAAAGTCAAGTTTTATTACGCAGCTCCATACAAGTTTGACTAGTTACATTGAAATTTTGGTTTGCAGAAAAGTGTCAGAAATCGATCTTGAAATGCACTTTTCATGTTTTTGGGGGCTTCAAAATGATGTTTTGGTGAGTTTAAGACAAAGTGATTTGTCAAAGTCAAGTTTTATTACGCAGCTCCATACAAGTTTGACTAGTTACATTGAAATTTTGGTTTGCAGAAAAGTGTCAGAAATCGATCTTGAAATGCACTTTTCATTATTTTGGGGGCTTAAAAATTATGTTTTGGTGAGTTTATGATAAACTGATTTGTCAAAGTCAAGTTTTATTACGCAGCTCCATACAAGTTTGACTAGTTACATTGAAATTTTGGTTTGCAGAAAAGTGTCAGAAATCGATCTTGAAATGCACTTTTCATTATTTTGGGGGCTTAAAAATTATGTTTTGGTGAGTTTAAGACAAAATGATTTGTCAAAGTCAAGTTTTATTACGCAGCTCCATACAAGTTTGACTAGTAACAATGAAATTTTGGTTTGCAGAAAAGTGTCAGAAATCGATCTTGAAATGCACTTTTCATTATTTTGGGGGCTTAAAAATTATGTTTTGGTGAGTTTATGATAAACTGATTTGTCAAAGTCAAGTTTTATTACGCAGCTCCATACAAGTTTGACTAGTTACATTGAAATTTTGGTTTGCAGAAAAGTGTCAGAAATCGATCTTGAAATGCACTTTTCATGTTTTTGGGGGCTTCAAAATGATGTTTTGGTGAGTTTAAGACAAAATGATTTGTCAAAGTCAAGTTTTATTACGCAGCTCCATACAAGTTTGACTAGTTACATTGAAATTTTGGTTTGCAGAAAAGTGTCAGAAATCGATCTTGAAATGCACTTTTCATTATTTTGGGGGCTTAAAAATTATGTTTTGGTGAGTTTATGATGAACTGATTTGTCAAAGTCAAGTTTTATTACGCAGCTCCATACAAGTTTGACTAGTAACAATGAAATTAAGGTTTGCAGAAAAGTTTCAGAAATCGATCTTGAAATGCACTTTTCATTATTTTGGGGGCTTAAAAATTATGTTTTGGTGAGTTTATGATAAACTGATTTGTCAAAGTCAAGTTTTATTACGCAGCTCCATACAAGTTTGACTGGTTACATTGAAATTTTGGTTTGCAGAAAAGTGTCAGAAATCGATCTTGAAATGCACTTTTCATTATGTTGGGGGCTTAAAAATTATGTTTTGGTGAGTTTAAGACAAAATGATTTGTCAAAGTCAAGTTTTATTACGCAGCTCCATACAAGTTTGACTAGTTACATTGAAATTTTGGTTTGCAGAAAAGTGTCAGAAATCGATCTTGAAATGCACTTTTCATTATGTTGGGGGCTTAAAAATTATGTTTTGGTGAGTTTAAGACAAAATGATTTGTCAAAGTCAAGTTTTATTACGCAGCTCCATACAAGTTTGACTAGTTACATTGAAATTTTGGTTTGCAGAAAAGTTTCAGAAATCGATCTTGAAATGCACTTTTCATTATTTTGGGGGCTTAAAAATTATGTTTTGGTGAGTTTATGATAAACTGATTTGTCAAAGTCAAATTTTATTACGCAGCTCCATACAAGTTTGACTAGTTACATTGAAATTTTGGTTTGCAGAAAAGTGTCAGAAATCGATCTTGAAATGAGTTAATCAATACGCCGTGAGAGATAGATTTTTAAAAAAACATTATAGTTTTATTTATCTTTTCTCACGTTGTTTTGATGGATTCAGATCTTTAGAACCTGCTAGTACAAGAACTAGGGATGAAATGAACCGTCTTATGATATGTTCCCTATGCTTTTATGCTGATTTGGAAGTGGGAATCGCGCTTGGGAAGAATGTGTGGCCTTCGAACGAAGTGTTGGCTTCTGACGAGCGGATGAGAGACAAGTGCTGACGAATCTATTCGTTTCCGAAGGGTGAGGCGCGATCGTGTGCGGTAGAAATATGCTGATGTATCATCTCGTTTGAGGCGCGATCGTGGTGCTGATGTATCATCTCGTTTGAGGCGCGATCGTGTGCAGTAGAAATATGCTGATGTATCATCTCGTTTGATGCGCGATCGTGGTGCTGATGTATCATCTCGTTTGAGACGCGATCGTGTGCGGTAGAAATATGCTGATGTATCATCTCGTTTGAGGCGCGATCGTGTGCGATAATATCGTTATGCTAACTGTTGTGTTAACTCCTCCCCTCTTGATTACTTTGTCCTCAAAGTTTGTGCATCGCGTGAAAATTCAATGGTATTGCCTTAGGCTGTTTTTTTATCGTATGACTTCCCGTATCTGGTATTTTAACTTCTATTGTTCGTTTACGACATTTAAGAAACACGTAGAATATGCCAATGCCAATAACAATTGCGATTGTTGTTGTTCCTATTGATCCGAATAAATGCAATTTAAATTTCAGCGATTCATTTTGTAGATTAATGGTTTGCAGTATTTTGCGGTTTTCTAATGTAATGTTGTTCAAGAACTCGGTAGGTGGATTATCTTCAAGGCTGGTCTCGTTGATGATCAATCCCAATGTTGAGTGACAAGATCTTCTAGGGATGATGACTTCTGTATTGGAGAATATTTCGTCATTAATGTTCACACTGCATTTCTCGAACTGTATTAGAAATGAACCATTTAAAGATTGCTTGGAATTGCTGCAATTTGATGTGATTTCAGCCCATGCATCGTTTATCCGTTTGATCAATTTAGCTGAATATACTTTTTCATATTGGCATTCGGAATTTTTCCCTTGTATTAGTTGGTATATACATTGCGTAGGATGTTGAACATTGCTTCCTTCACATAAGTAATAAATACCTTCTTCTTGGCATGGTTCGATGACTTCGTATACATGTGTTTCGTTTCTTATAATGAAGTTCTGTTTTAACATTATCCGTTTCCCATTTGCTACTATTGGTTCGATGAAATCATACTCGTAGATTTGTGATGATATTCTTGGGAATTTTAGCATGTACAGAACATGTGTCGTATTCATCATAAACTGAGCTACTGATCGAGCGAGAAGTTCTTCTGCTGTAGTATATGCGATTCCGTTCTTCTTCAAGAATTCGTTAATCATTTGTAAATCTTCGGTGGACAATATTTTGCTGTTCGGTATTCCGTGTTTGGCTGATAAAATAGCTTCTTCGATAGTTTCGATTTGGTCTTGCAAAATATCCAAATTAGATAATATTATTAGCTGTCTTGTTTCAGTTGCATATCTTCTTTCATAGCGTTGCGCTTCGTTTTTTAGCACTTGGTTAGCAATATCGGTTACTTCTTGTAGTCTTCTATTCAATGCTTCGTTAATCATTACTTGGTGATTATTTTCTTCGATGAGAGAGTTCAGCGTACTGTTGATAATTTGAAGATCGTCGGCATCAGGGGTGCCTGCTACCCATTTCCAAACTTTCCCTATGGTATTCCATCTCTTTTGTTTCTTAAACGGTTTTACTTTCTTAAACGTTTCTTGTAACTTCATAGCTTTTAACTGAATCAACTTTTCTAAAGATTCGGTTTGAACCTCTGTTGGTATTAGTTCAATAGTTTCGTCAATCGTTTTACTAATGTCTAACAAGTTTATCGGGTGGATTACTCTTACGTATCCTATTCGTATCTTGGCTTCACCTACTGGTATAATCGCTAAAGGATTTTTTGATAAATCGTGTATGTAGATCTTCGCCATTACGTTGGTTAATATAATCATAATATTTCTGAAACGATATTAAGGTTAATCATGATCAATTATTAGTTTTTCGTAGATTTACTTTGTGTATTTTTCGATTATTAGTATCGATTACGTAGGTAGGATGATTCTCTTTGATTTTGATTATCTCATATCTCCTATCTCGTTTATTATTCGTTTTCGTTTTTTCGTAGGCCATCTCATTTGGCATATAATCTTGATATTTTTCTTCTATAATTTTTCCTTGTTGCTTTTCATATATTTTAGCAATTATTTTATCATTTTCATTTCTTTGTTTAGCTCGTTCTTCGAAGTTCATATTTTCATTATTCTCTCCTGTATATATATTTTTAGGCGTATTCTTAATCACGCTGTGAATTGAATTATTATACTTGTACGTCGCTTCTTGTATTAATGTTTGGATACTTATATCTGGTTTCGTTGCTTTAATGCATCTTGCAATTTCGCGAATTGTCGAGTGAGCTCTTTCTACTTGTCCGTTTGTTTCTGATCGATTTACAGGTGTTTTGAAAATTTTAATTCCTAGATTTAACATCGTTTGTTCTATTACATTTGAAATAAATGAACTTTCGTTATCCATTACAATGGTGGCGGGTATATCCCAATTATACAACAATTGTATTAAAACTTCTTTTATGTCTGCTATCGATTTTGACTTAATTGGCCTCATTTTCAAGTATTTTGAGAATTTATCTATTGAAGAAATAAACAAAAAACTTGCATTGTAAGCAAAAATATCGATATGAATTATTTCTCCTGGATATGTGGGTATTGGTGTCCTTACAGCAATAAACTTTTGAGGTTTCCGATCGTACTTTTCTGTTTTACAAATTTCGCAATTTTTAACATACGACTCTATTACTTTTCTCATTGTAGGAAAATAAAACTTTTTTATAAGTTGTAGAGAATTTTCTTTTGAATTTCTATGAGCAAAATTGTGAATGTTTTGTATTTCTTCTAGTTGTCTTTCTTCTTCTGTAAGATCTTCTAATATAATTTGAGAATATCGGCATTTCATTGTTTTTGGATTGAATAAATTTTTATATACTTCCTGAATACGAATCATAGTTACTTCATCGGTTAGTATACCGTTAATGATGTTAGGGTTTAGGAATCTTTTTAATTTGTCGGTTAAAAATTTATTAGAGAATTCTTTTTCACAGAAAACATGTCTTTTAAATTTTGGGAACGGTGTGATTAGTTCATACGATGAATTGTTAGATAATTTGAAAATTAATTGATTGCGATAAACGTTAATAGGGGCTTCAGTGGATAGTATGTATGCACTGTCATCATCGTCAGCGGAATGCTGTGTTGGTGTTAGCGAGTTAATTTGAATTCTTGATAACGCGTCTGCTACGACGTTACTTTTTCCAGGCTTGTAGCGTAGTTCATAATTATGTTCCTCTATGAACGCTTTCCATCGTTTTAGTTTTGCGTTATTATTCTTTGGCGATATTGCGTACGTTAGGGGTTGGTGATCTGTTAGTATTATTATTTTTGCACCATAAATGTAATTACGTAGGGAATGTAAAGCCCAAACTATAGCAAGCATTTCTTTTTCATTAGTAGCGTAGTTTTCTTCCGTTTTTGATAAAGTTCTGGATAAAAACGTTATTGGTTTTTCAACGTCGTTTAATTTCTGTGACAGGACAGCTCCGAGTGCTTTATCGGATGCGTCTGTTGTTAAAATAAAATCATGATCATAATCGGGGTAAGCTAGAACGTCTTCAGATGATAAAATTTCTTTAAGAGTTCTGAATGCTGATTTGGCGTTTTCATCAAATGTTATCGGGAAATTTTTTGATTGATTTTTCGTGATTTTGCAGTGGCCTTGGTTGTCCTCTCCTCTTAAGAGTTTTGTTAAGGGCTTTGCCAGCGCTGCATAATTTTTAACAAATCTTCTATAATATCCGGAGAGTCCTAAAAATGCTCGGAGTTCTCGGATAGTCTTAGGTTCGGGATATTTATGGATACTTTCTATTTTTTTCTCATTTGGTTTCAAGCCATGTTCAGAAACAATGAATCCTAAGAATTCAACTTCTGTTTCCAAAAATTGGGATTTATCAGGTTGTATTTTAAAATTTGCTTCACGTAATGTGTGTACGCGAAATTTGCTTTACAAAAGGTGTTCACCGTTTGGCTTTCCGATTGCTACTGACTTTATTCATACGCATACATTGCCCTTTGCGGGTTGCTATAATTTTAACGTCTATGCCCTATGATTCATTCCTTAACATGCCGCCCCCCGTGGAAAGGTATCTTTCTACTCCTATTAACCTTCTTGAACTGGTAAAATACATATCTTTGATATCGCTCGGCGATATTCCCCTTCCTTTGTTCGCACCTCGACGACCCGTATATTGCCATCATCTCCTCTAAATATTTTTGTTATTATTCCAATAGCCCATTTTAACGGTGGCAGATTATCCTCCTTCACTAACACCAACGTTCCAACATCAATGTTTTCTCTCTGTCGGGTCCACTTAGTTCGCGGATGGAGCCCGGATAAGTAATCCGTTTTCCACTGTTTCCAGATCCGACGTACATACTCTTGGATCTTCTGAAAACGGTCCAATCGATTGATGTTCATATTTTCATACGATGGTTCAGGTATGGATACCAAACTGCGATGAATTAAGAAATGACCCGGTGTAAGTACTTCTAAATCTTCAGGGTCTGTCGATAACTGCGTCAATGGTCGGGAATTCATACATGCCTCGATTTGAATCAGCAATGTCTCTAGGTCTTCCTTCACAAGGATGGTGTCCCCAATTGTACACTTCAGATGCTTCTTCATACTCTTGATGGCCGCCTCCCATATTCCTCCGAAGTTTGGTGAGCGTGGTGGAATGAATTTAAATTCAATTCCTTCGGTGAGACACTGAGTGGTTATGGCATCTTGAGCTTGTTGCGTTGTAAAGAGTTCATATAGTTCCTTTAAAACTCGAGCCGCTCCTCGAAAGTTTTTAGCATTGTCACATTCTATAAGTGCGGGTTTTCCTCGTCGTGCTACAAAGTGCTTCAGCGCTGCGATAAACGCCTGGGTAGATAAATCCGCTACTAGCTCAATATGAACTGCCTTGGTTACCAGACATATAAAGACTGCCACATAACATTTAACTGGTGCAGACTTTCGTGATGCGAAACGATACCACATTGGACCACATAAATCGATTCCGGAATTTAGAAACGGATAGGATGGGGTGACCCTTTCTGGCGGCAGGTCACCCATTAGCTGCTCCATACACGTGGGTTTGCTTCTATAGCATTTTACACAATTGTGCACTACTTTGCGAGCAAAGTTGCGCACTCTAAGTGGCCAGAACCGTTCACGTATTAAAGCGATAAGCAGCTGTGGACCTGCATGTAGAAATTGGCGATGATATGACTGCATTAGCAATAGGGTAAGTGGATGTTTTGGGTCCAAAATTATTGGATGTTTTCTGGTTTCTGAAACTGGGGCATTTCGAAGTCTACCTCCGATACACAGAATACCATCCACTAATATCGGTGCCAGCGATTTCAGTTTCGAAGTTCCTTTTACTTGGCCATCTTTCAAACTCGCTATTTCTTCTCCGAATGTTTCTGATTGAGCCAATCTCACTAATACCTTTATGGCTTGTTGTAGTTCAACGAGTGTAAGGAATCCTTTTCGACGATGGCTTCGGTTCACCCTCTGACTGTTGTAACGGAAACGGAGAATGTATGCTACTAATCGTGCTAAGGCCGAATACGACGATCGCAGACTGAATATAGGACTGCTGTTCTTTGCCTGAGCAGTCAATACTACCACTCGTTCTTCTAATTGTTCTGCTGTGAAACTTTCATTTGGGACAGTAGTACGTGATGTCCATTGGATGTGCTCACTCAGCCATTTTGGGCCATGCCACCAGACCTCGTTTTTCTTCAAATCACAAGGTAACATGCCTCTAGATATAATATCCGCTGGATTTTCTTCTCCTGACACATGTAACCACTGAATCTTGTCAGTGATATGTTGAATCTCAGAAACCCTGTTTGCAATTAAGGGTTTCCATCGGGAAGGATTACCAGCGATCCAGTACAGGACAATTGTCGAATCTACCCAGAATACACAATTCATTTCGCGTTTTATGCTTAACTTGACCTTTTGCCACAGATGACTTAACAGTAAGGCAGCAGACAGCTCTAGTCTTGGTAACGTTACTCTTCTTTGTTTCTTGCCATTCTCGATAGGTGCAACCTTTGATTTTGCACTTAGCAGCTCTACTGTGATTCTTCCGTCTGTCGAAATAGTGCGTATGTAAATACAAGCACCATATGCCTTTTCAGATGCGTCGCTGAAACCATGCACTTCTACGATATCTGCTTCGTTTGCAACTACTCGACGTGGAACCACAATTTCTTCTATATCTGCCATGCTTCGTTTAAACTGCATCCATTTATCTCGTAGCACCTCCTCCAATGGGTCATCCCAATTAACCCTTCTTTCCCAAAGAACTTGCAAGAAACATTTGGCTATGACGATGACTGGTCCGATTAATCCCAAAGGATCGTATAAGCGAGCTGCATCTGATACAACAGTCCGTTTACTGATATGCTCTTCATTATTCCATTTTGGGATACAAAATGTAAGTATATCTTGTGCAGGTGTCCACTTTAGTCCAAGCGTCTTAATAGATTTGTGGGGATCGATCACAAGCTCCGAACCCACTTCTTGAGGTTCGGGTGAAAGCGTTTTTAATATATGTGCTGAATTAGAAGCCCACTTTCTCAGATGAAATCCCGCAGAATGTAGCACTGTGGATAGTTCTCTGTATACACGCTCTCCTTGATCGACCGTATCTACCCCGCTTATCATATCATCCATATAAAAATCTGCCGCTAGTATCTTTGACGCTACTGGATGCGACAATTTGGTCTCGTTGGCAAGTGTTCGTAGGCATTTTGTGGCTAGGTATGGGGCTGACGCTGTTCCATATGTTACGGTCTTTAGTTGAAATTCCCTAATTCCACTTTCGTCATTTCCCCACAGAATGCGTTGGAGTGGGCGGTCTGCTTCTCTTATCCAAATCTGCCTATACATTTTCTCAATATCGGCTGTTAATGCGTATCTTGGGAAGCGAAAACGCATTATGATACTGAGCAGATCGTCTTGGATGACTGGGCCCACTAATAAAGCTTCATTTAACGACACTCCTGAATCCGTACTACAGGAGGCATCAAAAACAACCCTTAGTTTGGTCGTTAGGCTATCGGGCTTTATAACGCAATGGTGTGGCATATAAAACATCTGTACATCGCGTATTTGTTGGTGACTAATTTCCTCCATGTGGCCTAGCTTTAGATATTCGTTTAGAAACTCCTCGTATTGGAGCTTTAGTTCAGGATTGGCTTGCAGACGACGATTCAGCGAGTGGAGTCGTCGTTTCGATATTTC
Source organism: Anopheles marshallii (assembly GCF_943734725.1). NCBI lineage: Eukaryota > Metazoa > Arthropoda > Insecta > Diptera > Culicidae > Anopheles > Anopheles marshallii. Next base: position 22,439 of record NW_026525846.1, on the reverse strand, counting down.
GTATGATCTACCTATCTTTTTTATCTTATCCCCGTTTTTAGGCAACGCAACTATAAATCTTCCATCTGATCCGCGAGTGGTTGTGCTTTCGAAAATCGCTTCACATTCTGATTCTTCAGGGGATAACATATTCGAAGTCTGACACGTTTCTATCTCCCAAAACTTGCAAAGTTGTTCGTCTAACGAATCCGCAACGTATGTTACATTTACAAGGCTTTGTTGTACGCAACTACTTTCTATCGACGCCTTTCCGGATACTACCCAACCGAATAGCGTTTGCTGTAGCATCAAGCTACTATCCTCTGAATGCAGTCTCATTAACCCGTCCAACAGTATTTCGTTATATACCTCTCTGCCGAGAAGCATATCTATCGGGCCAACTTCTCCACATGTCGGGTCAGCCAGTTTAATGTTCTGTGGTAATTTCCAATGTTGCGTATCAACCTTAGCAGCTGGAAGGTTCCACATTATCTCCGACAGAACGTGCAACCTTAAAGGAAATTGAACATTAGTACACTGTGACTGAATTATTACGTTTACCGAATGTGATGAAGGCTGGCAGCTCCTGCCCACTGCACCAATCGCCAAGTCCTCCCGTTGCCTTTGAGCTCGTACTCCTTGCACTACTCGCTCGGTAATCAGGTTGACTTGCGCACCGCCGTCCAATAATGCTCGTGCTATCATCTTATTGCCATTCGATGTGACGACGGTTACCAGGAGGGTTGGCAGTAAAACCGTTGTTGAAGGCGCCGGTAGGCTCTCAGTCGGTGTGAACATAACGGCGTTAGAAGGTTCGCCGACATGTACCATCGAAGATCTAGTTGAGTCACTTGCAATTGCGATTTCAGGAACAATGGCTTCAGGAGCACGTTGCTGGTCAGTCGGTGACCTGTGCAGCATAGTGTGATGTTTAAGTTTGCACACCCGACACACACTAGAAGTACAGTCTCTCACGCGATGATCTGACGCCAAGCAGTTTAAACAAAGCCCTTTCTCTTTCACCATGTCGAATCGTTGGTTCACGGTCAGGTTTCGAAACGTGTTGCACTTGAAGAAAGAGTGGCTTTCTTGTTTGCAGAACATGCATTTTTTATCTAGAACATTAACTGATGCACACGCTTGCTTCATTTTGTTTCGGCCATGGTTTGTGTGTGCGTGTGGTAGAGGTTGCTCTTTAGTTTGGGGCATGCCTTGTAACACTATTAAGTGCTCCTTCAAAAACTGCACAAGTTCTTTATATTCGGCAACTTCTGCACTTCGATGATGCGTTTCCCATTCCTTTCGAGTGTTCGCATCCAATTTTTCGCATAACATGTGTGCTAGAAGCACACTCCAGCCATTTGTAATAATCCCAATCTTTTCCACCATTTTGATGGTCCGTTCGAAACTGTCTATCAAAATGGTGAGTGCCTCGAAGCTTTCGCTTTTTGACGGTGCAATGGCGAACAGTTCGTTCAGATAGCGACGCACTAACACCTTTTTGTTTTCGTAACGATCTTTTAACAGCTCCCAAGCCACACTATAATTCGCCGCGGTAGTTTCTACTGCGTCGATCAGCTGCGCTGCTTCCTTAGTCACCACGCGCTTTAGATACATTAACTTGTCTACATCAGACAATTTCGGATGCCCGTCGATCATACTAACGAACGAATCCCGAAACGTTGGCCACGTTTCCCAGGCACCATTGAAACTGGGCATCGGAATCTCAGGTAAACGCACCTTGGATCGGGAGTTTGACACTCCTGGCTGCTGCGTTTCTGTGTTGGACGCACACAAATCTGCTCCACTTCTCTTTATAAGTATCGATACTTCGCAGCGACGCCGGTCAAACTCCTCATACCGCTTCTCTTCTGCTTCCCACTGCGCAGCATCCACAGTCTCGAGCAACGACGCGTGCTTTGTATCGAACGCGGACACTATCACACTTAATCGTTCCGTCCATTCCTCTACATATGAAGAATCCGTATCTCTAGCGGCTTGGATAGCGTTCTTTAGAGAATCTAATCTACGCATTAAATGTGCTTGACCCCGTTGGATCACATTCGATACCGAGTCGTTTGGGCTCGATGTAGCTTGCACTCCAGAGAATTCCGACATTTCTGGGTTCGACATTTTTATTTTCAACAAAGAACGGTTAAACTACCAGTTTACGTAACTATCCGGTTTTACGGATATCCGGTTCGAAGGACCAAATTTTTATGTACGCGAAATTTGCTTTAAAAAAGGTGTTCACCGTTTGGCTTTCCGATTGCTACTGACTTTATTCATACGCATACATTGCCCTTTGCGGGTTGCTATAATTTTAACGTCTATGCCCTATGATTCATTCCTTAACAATGTGTTTAAAACAGTTTCTAAATTTTTCAGATGCTCGTCAAATGTTTTTCCAAAAACTAATTATGTCGTCGATGTACACATGACAAATTTTTCCAATATGTTCTCTGAGAACATCATCAAGTGTGGTATAATATTTATTGTTACCTAAATTTGCAAGGACTGTTGAAGTGTCAGGTATAGGGTATCTCTCGCTTTTGATTTTAAGATTCAGCTTCCTATAATCGATCACAAGTCGATTTTTTTTTCGTTAGAGGCATCAGCCTTTTTGGGTACTATCCAACTTATTACGTTTACCGAATGTGATGAAGGCTGGCAGCTCCTGCCCACTGCACCAATCGCCAAGTCCTCCCGTTGCCTTTGAGCTCGTACTCCTTGCACTACTCGCTCGGTAATCAGGTTGACTTGCGCACCGCCGTCCAATAATGCTCGTGCTATCATCTTATTGCCATTCGATGTGACGACGGTTACCAGGAGGGTTGGCAGTAAAATCGTTGTTGAAGGCGCCGGTAGGCTCTCAGTCGGTGTGAACAAATCCGGTTATATGGTGAGTTATATGGCGATCTAGATGGTTGGATTATGCCATTATCTAACAGTTTTTTGATTTGTGTCTCCACTTCTTGTTTGAGAGAGAAGGGGTATGGGTACGACTTACAGTAAACAGGTTCGGTATCATTCGTTGATATAGTTGCTTCGATTTTTGTTGTGAATGGCAACCTCTCGTCAGGAGGCTGAAATAAATCTTGGAACTTGTTAAGGAATGAATGTAATTTTTCTTTTTCTTGATAGTTCAGATGTTTATCTCTTATTTCGATCCTGTTAACTTCTTGTAATGAGTAGAGAAAAAGAGGTATTATGTTTTCGTTAATTATCAGATTATCGCTTTTTGTATCTATAAGTGCTCCCATTTATTTGATGGTATCAAAGCCAACTATGGCATCGAATGTTTTTAACTCCTGTAGGTGATAAAATTTAGCATTTACGTTGGAATAAGGGGCAAACATTTTCGCTTGTAAATATTTGGTGATACGTAAATCTCCTCCAACTGATGAAACAAAAAATGGTTTAGTTACTTCGTGGGAAATCTTCGCATGTTTTGGGTTAATGAAATTCTTATTGGATCCTGTATCAATTAGAATTTTTATTTGTTGTCCAGCTTTACCATTGTATATAAAATATGGTATAGCTGATTTTATTCTAAAAAATTAAGTTCAGCTTCGTGATTTTCGTTAGATTTTTCTTGTTTTTCTACAGTTCTCATGTATCTTTCGTATTCGTCATTATCATGGGTAATGTTTGTTTCCATGTTGAAAAATCTTTGTCTTTTCTGAGGTCGAGCATTACTGGAATTTTGTGGTCTATTTGAATAATTCACTTGTTGCGATCTGATTGATGGATCGACTTCCATTGGCTCTGGCCTATTGTGTTGGAACGCATTTCTATTTTGTTGATTCCAAATAGGGCGTGGAAAAATTTGTTGTCTCGTTTGATTATTCCAAGCGGGACGCGGTAAAAACTGTGGTCTCGGTTGATACGAGTTTCCGAATTGTGGTCTATATCTGTGTGCAATCATTGGTCGTTGCGAATTAAATGCTCTTGGTGGCAAGGGGGGTGTTGGTAATGGTATCAAGTTTTGTGGTGCTGTGGGAGTATTGACCAATCTTGGTTTGGTCCACATTTTACGACATTCTACATTTTGGAATGAGATGCAATAACTGTAAGCTGCTGCTAAAGATGTTGGTTCATAATTTCTAATGAACTTGTGCACATCTCCATCAAGACCTCTGATGAAGGAATCTATTGCCTTCTTATTATATGTTTCTATAAGAGCCTTCGAAGCTTCTGGATGTACAAATCTGTCATCTGTTTTTATCTGGTTGGCTATCAATGAGAGAAGTCTATTGACTTCATCATAGAATACTTCCAAAGATCCAAAGATTTTTTTTATTATTATGTTCCGACGATTCGGTTCTGTCGGAAAATCGTTTAAGGCTTGAAATTAAATCCTCCAGTTTTGCTTTTTTTTAAATCGATTAACACCTTGTTATGAATGACACCTTTTTTTTTGTTATGAACTTTCACTTTTCACTCACTTTAAACGCAATGAATTGGTTTATATATATACTCACTTTTTATACTCACATTAATATATTCATACTTCACCTCCTCTTACGGGGTTGTTTTCTTCACCTCCTCTAACGGGGTTGATTTCTTCACCTCCTCTAACGGGGTTGATTTTGTTACTCGGGCCTCCAGTGATATTCAGTGACTTCCTTCCGTCTCGGTGTGTTGGCGTGATCCCTTTCCTCCGGCAACGAGTTATTAGCTGCTCCCGGCTACTTAGGCACCTGTGCACACGGCTGCAATTTGCGATCGGGAAAGATGTTGTCGCGACGCAGTGTGATTGACACTCTTACGTGATCACTACTCGGTACTTGCGACACGATAATTTCACTCTCACATGAATACTTTTCGCACTTTTCTTCACTAAAGGTCCCTATTCGGGCGCCAGTTAATCAATACGCCGTGAGAGATAGATTTTTAAAAAACATTATAGTTTTATTTATCTTTTCTCACGTTGTTTTGATGGATTCAGATCTTTAGAACCTGCTAGTACAAGAACTAGGGATGAAATGAACCGTCTTATGATATGTTCCCTATGCTTTTATGCTGATTTGGAAGTGGGAATCGCGCTTGGGAAGAATGTGTGGCCTTCGAACGAAGTGTTGGCTTCTGACGAGCGGATGAGAGACAAGTGCTGACGAATCTATTCGTTTCCGAAGGGTGAGGCGCGATCGTGTGCGGTAGAAATATGCTGATGTATCATCTCGTTTGAGGCACGATCGTGGTTCTGATGTATCATCTCGTTTGAGGCGCGATCGTGTGCGGTAGAAATATGCTGATGTATCATCTCGTTTGAGGCACGATCGTGGTGCTGATGTATCATCTCGTTTGAGGCGCGATCGTGTGCGGTAGAAATATGCTGATGTATCATCTCGTTTGATGCGCGATCGTGTGCGATAGGAATGTGCTGAAATATCGTTATGCTAACTGTTGTGTTAACTTCGGTCAAAACAAGTTTTTTTCAGAGACTCTTCAAAACATCATTTTAAAGCACCCAAAATAGTTAAAAGTGCAATACAAAACCAATTTGGGAAACATTTTTGCAAACTAAATTTTCAATGTTACCAGTCAAACTTGTATGGAGTTGCCTATTAAAATGTGACTTTTTCCGTGTCAACTGGGTCGAGTCGGTCAAAACAAGTTTTTTTCAGAGACTCTTCAAAACATCATTTTGAAGCACCCAAAATAGTAAAAAGTGCAATACAAAACCAATTTGGGAACCTTTTTTGCAAACTAAATTTTCAATGTTACCACTCAAACTTGTATGGAGCTGCCTATTAAAATGTGACTTTTGCCGTGTCAACTGGGTCGAGTCGGTCAAAACAAGTTTTTTTCAGAGACTCTTCAAAACATCATTTTAAAGCACCCAAAAAAGTAAAAAGTGCAATACAAAACCAATTTGAGAAACTTTTTTGCAAACTAAATTTTCAATGTTACCAGTCAAACTTGTATGGAGCTGCCTATTAAAATGTGACTTTTTCCGTGTCAACTGGGTTGAGTCGGTCAAAACAAGTTTTTTTCAGAGACTCTTCAAAACATCATTTTAAAGCACCCAAAATAGTAAAAAGTGCAATACAATACCAATTTGGGAACCTTTTTTGCAAACTGAATTTTCATTGTTACCACTCAAACTTGTATGGAGTTGCCTATTAAAATGTGACTTTTTTCGTTTCGACTGGGTCGAGTCGGTCAAAACAAGTTTTCTTCAGACTTTTTCAAAACAAGTATTAAAATGTGACTTTTTTCGTTTCGACTGGGTCGAGTCGGTCAAAACAAGTTTTCTTCAGAGACTCTTCAAAACATCATTTTAAAGCACCCAAAATAGTTAAAAGTGCAATACAAAACCAATTTGGGAAACTTTTTGCAAACTAAATTTTCAATGTTACCACTCAAACTTGTATGGAGCTGCCTATTAAAATGTGACTTTTTTCGTTTCGACTGGGTCGATTCGGTCAAAACAAGTTTTCTTCAGAGACTCTTCAAAACATCATTTTAAAGCACCCAAAATAGTTAAAAGTGCAATACAAAACCAATTTGGGAAACTTTTTGCAAACTAAATTTTCAATGTAACCACTCAAACTTGTATGGAGCTGCCTATTAAAATATGACTTTTTTCGTTTCGACTGGGTCGATTCGGTCAAAACAAGTTTTTTTCAGAGACTCTTCAAATTATCATTTTAAAGCACCCAAAATAGTAAAAAGTGCAATACAAAATCAATTTGGGAAACTTTTTTGCAAACTAAATTTTCAATGTTACCAGTCAAACTTGTATGGAGTTGCCTATTAAAATGTGACTTTTTTCGTTTCGACTGGGTCGAGTCGGTCAAAACAAGTTTTTTTCAGAGACTCTTCAAAACATCATTTTAAAGCACCCAAAATAGTAAAAAGTGCAATACAAAACCAATTTGGGAAACTTTTTTGCAAACTAAATTTTCAATGTTACCACTTAAACTTGTATGGAGCTGCCTATTAAAATGTGACTTTTTTCGTTTCGACTGGGTCGAGTCGGTCAAAACAAGTTTTCTTCAGAGACTCTTCAAAACATCATTTTAAAGCATCCAAAATAGTTAAAAGTGCAATACAAAACCAATTTGGGAAACTTTTTTGCAAACTAAATTTTCAATGTTACCTCTCAAACTTGTATGGAGCTGCCTATTAAAATGTGACTTTTTTCGTTTCGACTGGGTCGAGTCGGTCAAAACAAGTTTTTTTCAGAGACTCTTCAAAACATCATTTTAAAGCACCCAAAATAGTAAAAAGTGCAATACAAAACCAATTTGGGAAACTTTTTTGCAAACTAAATTTTCAATGTTACCAGTCAAACTTGTATGGAGCTGCCTATTAAAATGTGACTTTTTCCGTGTCAACTGGGTTGAGTCGGTCAAAACAAGTTTTTTTCAGAGACTCTTCAAAACATCATTTTAAAGCACCCAAAATAGTAAAAAGTGCAATACAAAACCAATTTGGGAAACTTTTTTGCAAACTAAAAATTCAATGTTACCACTCAAACTTGTATGGAGCTGCCTATTAAAATGTGACTTTTTCCGTGTCAACTGGGTCGAGTCGGTCAAAACAAGTTTTTTTCAGAGACTCTTCAAAACATCATTTTAAAGCACCCAAAATAGTAAAAAGTGCAATACAAAACCAATTTGGGAAACTTTTTTGCAAACTAAATGTTCAATGTTACCACTCAAACTTGTATGGAGTTGCCTATTAAAATGTGACTTTTTTCGTTTCGACTGGGTCGAGTCGGTCAAAACAAGTTTTCTTCAGACTTTTTCAAAACAAGTATTAAAATGTGACTTTTTTCGTTTCGACTGGGTCGAGTCGGTCAAAACAAGTTTTCTTCAGAGACTCTTCAAAACATCATTTTAAAGCACCCAAAATAGTTAAAAGTGCAATACAAAACCAATTTGGGAAACTTTTTTGCAAACTAAATTTTCAATGTTACCAGTCAAACTTGTATGGAGCTGCCTATTAAAATGTGACTTTTTCCGTGTCAACTGGGTTGAGTCGGTCAAAACAAGTTTTTTTCAGAGACTCTTCAAAACATCATTTTAAAGCACCCAAAATAGTAAAAAGTGCAATACAAAACCAATTTGGGAAACTTTTTTGCAAACTAAAAATTCAATGTTACCAGTCAAACTTGTATGGAGCTGCCTATTAAAATGTGACTTTTTCCGTGTCAACTGGGTCGAGTCGGTCAAAACAAGTTTTTTTCAGAGACTCTTCAAAACATCATTTTAAAGCACCCAAAATAGTAAAAAGTGCAATACAAAACCAATTTGGGAAACTTTTTTGCAAACTAAATTTTCAATGTTACCACTCAAACTTGTATGGAGCTGCCTATTAAAATGTGACTTTTTCCGTGTCAACTGGGTCGAGTCGGTCAAAACAAGTTTTTTTCAGAGACTCTTCTAAACATCATTTTAAAGCACCCAAAATAGTAAAAAGTGCAATACAAAACCAATTTGGGAAACTTTTTTGCAAACTAAATTTTCAATGTTACCACTCAAACTTGTATGGAGCTGCCTATTAAAATGTGACTTTTTCCGTGTCAACTGGGTCGAGTCGGTCAAAACAAGTTTTTTTCAGAGACTCTTCTAAACATCATTTTAAAGCACCCAAAATAGTAAAAAGAGCAATACAAAACCAATTTGGGAAACTTTTTTGCAAACTAAAAATTCAATGTTACCACTTAAACTTGTATGGAGTTGCCTATTAAAATGTGACTTTTTTCGTTTCGACTGGGTCGAGTCGGTCAAAACAAGTTTTCTTCAGACTTTTTCAAAACAAGTATTAAAATGTGACTTTTTTCGTTTCGACTGGGTCGAGTCGGTCAAAACAAGTTTTCTTCAGAGACTCTTCAAAACATCATTTTAAAGCACCCAAAATAGTTAAAAGTGCAATACAAAACCAATTTGGGAAACTTTTTTGCAAACTAAATTTTCAATGTTACCAGTCAAACTTGTATGGAGCTGCCTATTAAAATGTGACTTTTTTCGTTTCTACTGGGTCGAGTCGGTCAAAACAAGTTTTCTTCAGAGACTCTTCAAAACATCATTTTAAAGCATCCAAAATAGTTAAAAGTGCAATACAAAACCAATTTGGGAAACTTTTTTGCAAACTAAATTTTCAATGTTACCACTCAAACTTGTATGGAGCTGCCTATTGAAATATGACTTTTTTCGTTTCGACTGGGTCGATTCGGTCAAAACAAGTTTTTTTCAGAGACTCTTCAAAACATCATTTTAAAGCACCCAAAATAGTAAAAAGTGCAATACAAAACCAATTTGGGAAACTTTTTTGCAAACTAAATTTTCAATGTTACCAGTCAAACTTGTATGGAGCTGCCTATTAAAATGTGACTTTTGCCGTGTCAACTGGGTTGAGTCGGTCAAAACAAGTTTTTTTCAGAGACTCTTCAAAACATCATTTTAAAGCACCCAAAATAGTAAACAGTGCAATACAAAACCAATTTGGGAAACTTTTTTGCAAACTAAATTTTCAATGTTACCACTCAAACTTGTATGGAGCTGCCTATTAAAATGTGACTTTTTCCGTGTCAACTGGGTCGAGTCGGTCAAAACAAGTTTTCTTCAGAGACTCTTCAAAACATCATTTTAAAGCACCCAAAATAGTTAAAAGTGCAATACAAAACCAATTTGGGAACCTTTTTTGCAAACTGAATTTTCATTGTTACCACTCAAACTTGTATGGAGCTGCCTATTAAAATATGACTTTTTTCGTTTCGACTGGGTCGATTCGGTCAAAACAAGTTTTTTTCAGAGACTCTTCAAAACATCATTTTAAAGCACCCAAAATAGTAAAAAGTGCAATACAAAACCAATTTGGGAACCTTTTTTGCAAACTAAATTTACAATGTTACCAGTCAAACTTGTATGGAGCTGCCTATTAAAATGTGACTTTTTTCGTTTCGACTGGGTCGAGTCGGTCAAAACAAGTTTTCTTCAGACTTTTTCAAAACAAGTATTAAAATGTGACTTTTTTCGTTTCGACTGGGTCGAGTCGGTCAAAACAAGTTTTCTTCAGAGACTCTTCAAAACATCATTTTAAAGCACCCAAAATAGTTAAAAGTGCAATACAAAACCAATTTGGGAACCTTTTTTGCAAACTGAATTTTCATTGTTACCACTCAAACTTGTATGGAGCTGCCTATTAAAATATGACTTTTTTCGTTTCGACTGGGTCGATTCGGTCAAAACAAGTTTTTTTCAGAGACTCTTCAAAACATCATTTTAAAGCACCCAAAATAGTAAAAAGTGCAATACAAAACCAATTTGGGAAACTTTTTTGCAAACTAAATTTTCAATGTTACCACTCAAACTTGTATGGAGCTGCCTATTAAAATGTGACTTTTTCCGTGTCAACTGGGTCGAGTCGGTCAAAACAAGTTTTCTTCAGAGACTCTTCAAAACATCATTTTAAAGCACCCAAAATAGTTAAAAGTGCAATACAAAACCAATTTGGGAAACTTTTTTGCAAACTAAATTTTCAATGTTACCAGTCAAACTTGTATGGAGCTGCCTATTAAAATGTGACTTTTTTCGTTTCTACTGGGTCGAGTCGGTCAAAACAAGTTTTCTTCAGAGACTCTTCAAAACATCATTTTAAAGCATCCAAAATAGTTAAAAGTGCAATACAAAACCAATTTGGGAAACTTTTTTGCAAACTAAATTTTCAATGTTACCAGTCAAACTTGTATGGAGCTGCCTATTAAAATGTGACTTTTTTCGTTTCTACTGGGTCGAGTCGGTCAAAACAAGTTTTCTTCAGAGACTCTTCAAAACATCATTTTAAAGCACCCAAAATAGTAAAAAGTGCAATACAAAACCAATTTGGGAACCTTTTTTGCAAACTAAATTTTCAATGTTCCCAGTCAAACTTGTATGGAGTTGCCTATTAAAATGTGACTTTTTTCGTTTCGACTGGGTCGAGTCGGTCAAAACAAGTTTTCTTCAGACTTTTTCAAAACAAGTATTAAAATGTGACTTTTTTCGTTTCGACTGGGTCGAGTCGGTCAAAACAAGTTTTCTTCAGAGACTCTTCAAAACATCATTTTAAAGCACCCAAAATAGTTAAAAGTGCAATACAAAACCAATTTGGGAAACTTTTTGCAAACTAAATTTTCAATGTTACCACTCAAACTTGTATGGAGCTGCCTATTAAAATATGACTTTTTTCGTTTCGACTGGGTCGATTCGGTCAAAACAAGTTTTTTTCAGAGACTCTTCAAAACATCATTTTAAAGCACCCAAAATAGTAAAAAGTGCAATACAAAACCAATTTGGGAAACTTTTTTGCAAACTAAATTTTCAATGTTACCAGTCAAACTTTTATGGAGTTGCCTATTAAAATGTGACTTTTTTCGTTTCGACTGTGTCGAGTCGGTCAACACAAGTTTTTTTCAGAGACTCTTCAAAACATCATTTTAAAGCACCCAAAATAGTTAAAAGTGCAATACAAAACCAATTTGGGAAACTTTTTTGCAAACTGAATTTTCAATGTTACCAGTCAAACTTGTATGGAGCTGCCTATTAAAATGTGACTTTTTCCGTGTCAACTGGGTCGAGTCGGTCAAAACAAGTTTTTTTCAGAGACTCTTCAAAACATCATTTTAAAGCACCCAAAATAGTAAAAAGTGCAATACAAAACCAATTTGGGAAACTTTTTTGCAAACTAAATTTTCAATGCTACCACTCAAACTTGTATGGAGTTGCCTATTAAAATGTGACTTTTTTCGTGTCAACTGGGTCGAGTCGGTCAAAACAAGTTTTTTTCAGAGACTCTTCAAAACATCATTTTAAAGCACCCAAAATAGTAGAAAGTGCAATACAAAACCAATTTGGGAAACTTTCTTGCAAACTAAATTTTCAATGTTACCACTCAAACTTGTATGGAGTTGCCTATTCAAATGTGACTTTTTCCGTGTCAACTGGGTCGAGTCGGTCAAAACAAGTTTTTTTCAGAGACTCTTCAAAACATCATTTTGAAGCATCCAAAATAGTAAAAAGTGCAATACAAAACCAATTTGGGAAACTTTTTTGCAAACTAAATTTTCAATGTTACCACTCAAACTTGTATGGAGTTGCCTATTAAAATGTGACTTTTTCCGTGTCAACTGGGTCGAGTCGGTCAAAACAAGTTTTTTTCAGAGAGTCTTCAAAACATCATTTTAAAGCACCCAAAATAGTTAAAAGCGCAATACAAAACCAATTTGGGAAACTTTTTTGCAAACTAAATTTTCAATGTTACCAGTCAAACTTGTATGGAGTTGTCTATTAAAATGTGACTTTTTCCGTGTCAACTGGGTCGAGTCGGTCAAAACAAGTTTTTTTCAGAGACTCTTCAAAACATCATTTTAAAGCACCCAAAATAGTTAAAAGTGCAATACAAAACCAATTTGGGAAACTTTTTTGCAAACTAAATCTTCAATGTTACCAGTCAAACTTGTATGGAGTTGTCTATTAAAATGTGACTTTTTCCGTGTCAACTGGGTCGAGTCGGTCAAAACAAGTTTTTTTCAGAGACTCTTCAAAACATCATTTTAAAGCACCCAAAATAGTAAAAAGTGCAATACAAAACTAATTTGGGAAACTTTTTTGCAAACTAAATCTTCAATGTTACCAGTCAAACTTGTATGGAGCTGCCTATTAAAATGTGACTTTTTTCGTTTCGACTGGGTCGAGTCGGTCAAAACAAGTTTTTTTCAGAGACTCTTCAAAACATCATTTTAAAGCACCCAAAATAGTAAAAAGTGCAATACAAAACCAATTTGAGAAACTTTTTTGCAAACTAAATTTTCAATGTTACCAGTCAAACTTGTATGGAGCTGCCTATTAAAATGTGACTTTTTCCGTGTCAACTGGGTCGAGTAGGTCAAAACAAGTTTTTTTCAGAGACTCTTCAAAACATCATTTTAAAGCACCCAAAATAGTAAAAGCGCAATACAAAACCAATTTGGGAAACTTTTTTGCAAACTAAATTTTCAATGTTACCAGTCAAACTTGTATGGAGGTGCCTATTAAAATGTGACTTTTTTCGTTTCGACTGTGTCGAGTCGGTCAAAACAAGTTTTTTTCAGAGACTCTTCAAAACATCATTTTAAAGCACCCAAAATAGTTAAAAGTGCAATACAAAACCAATTTGGGAAACTTTTTTGCAAACTAAATCTTCAATGTTACCAGTCAAACTTGTATGGAGTTGTCTATTAAAATGTGACTTTTTCCGTGTCAACTGGGTCGAGTCGGTCAAAACAAGTTTTTTTCAGAGACTCTTCAAAACATCATTTTAAAGCACCCAAAATAGTTAAAAGTGCAATACAAAACCAATTTGGGAAACTTTTTTGCAAACTAAATTTTCAATGTTACCAGTGAAACTTGTATGGAGCTGCCTATTAAAATGTGACTTTTTTCGTTTCGACTGGGTCGAGTCGGTCAAAACAAGTTTTTTTCAGAGACTCTTCAAAACATCATTTTGAAGCTCCCAAAATAGTAAAAAAGGCAATACAAAACCAATTTGGGAAACTTTTTTGCAAACTAAATTTTCAATGTTACCACTCAAACTTGTATGGAATTGCCTATTAAAATGTGACTTTTTTCGTTTCGACTGGGTCGAGTCGGTCAAAACAAGTTTTTTTCAGAGACTCTTCACAACATCATTTTGAAGCACCAAAAATAGTTAAAAGTGCAATACAAAACCAATTTGGGAAACTTTTTTGCAAACTAAATTTTCAATGTTACCAGTCAAACTTGTATGAAGCTGCCTATTAAAATGTGACTTTTTCCGTGTCAACTGGGTCGAGTCGGTCAAAACAAGTTTTTTTCAGAGACTCTTCAAAACATCATTTTAAAGCACCCAAAATAGTTAAAAGTGCAATACAAAACCAATTTGGGAAACTTTTTTGCAAACTAAATTTTCAATGTTACCAGTGAAACTTGTATGGAGTTGCCTATTAAAATGTGACTTTTTTCGTTTCGACTGGGTCGAGTCGGTCAAAACAAGTTTTCTTCAGAGACTCTTCAAAACATCATTTTAAAGCACCCAAAATAGTAAAAAGTGCAATACAAAACCAATTTGGGAAACTTTTTTGCAAACTAAATTTTCAATGTTACCAGTCAAACTTGTATGGAGCTGCCTATTAAAATGTGACTTTTTTCGTTTCGACTGGGTCGAGTCGGTCAAAACAAGTTTTTTTCTGAGACTCTTCAAAACATCATTTTAAAGCACCCAAAATAGTAAAAAGTGCAATACAAAACCAATTTGGGAAACTTTTTTGCAAACTAAATTTTCAATGTTACCAGTGAAACTTGTATGGAGTTGCCTATTAAAATGTGACTTTTTTCGTTTCGACTGGGTCGAGTCGGTCAAAACAAGTTTTTTTCAGAGACTCTTCAAAACATCATTTTGAAGCTCCCAAAATAGTAAAAAGTGCAATACAAAACCAATTTGGGAAACTTTTTTGCAAACTAAATTTTCAATGTTACCAGTCAAACTTGTATGGAGCTGCCTATTAAAATGTGACTTTTTTCGTTTCGACTGGGTCGAGTCGGTCAAAACAAGTTTTTTTCTGAGACTCTTCAAAACATCATTTTAAAGCACCCAAAATAGTAAAAAGTGCAATACAAAACCAATTTGGGAAACTTTTTTGCAAACTAAATTTTCAATGTTACCAGTGAAACTTGTATGGAGTTGCCTATTAAAATGTGACTTTTTTCGTTTCGACTGGGTCGAGTCGGTCAAAACAAGTTTTTTTCTGAGACTCTTCAAAACATCATTTTAAAGCACCCAAAATAGTAAAAAGTGCAATACAAAACCAATTTGGGAAACTTTTTTGCAAACTAAATTTTCAATGTTACCACTCAAACTTGTATGGAGCTGCCTATTAAAATGTGACTTTTTTCGTTTCGACTGGGTCGAGTCGGTCAAAATAAGTTTTTTTCAGAGACTCTTCAAAACATCATTTTGAAGCACCCAAAATAGTAAAAAGTGCAATACAAAACCAATTTGGGAAACTTTTTTGCAAACTAAATTTTCAATGTTACCACTCAAACTTGCATGGAGTTGCCTATTAAAATGTGACTTTTTTCGTTTCGACTGGGTCGAGTCGGTCAAAACAAGTTTTTTTCAGAGACTCTTCAAAACATCATTTTGAAGCACCCAAAATAGTAAAAAGTGCAATACAAAACCAATTTGGGAAACTTTTTTGCAAACTAAATTTTCAATGTTACCACTCAAACTTGTATGGAGCTGCCTATTAAAATGTGACTTTTTCCGTGTCAACTGGGTCGAGTCGGTCAAAACAAGTTTTTGTCAGATACTCTTCAAAACATCATTTTGAAGCACCCAAAATAGTAAAAAGTGCAATACAAAACCAATTTGGGAAACTTTTTTGCAAACTAAATTTTCAATGTTACCACTCAAACTTGCATGGAGTTGCCTATTAAAATGTGACTTTTTTCGTTTCGACTGGGTCGAGTCGGTCAAAATAAGTTTTTTTTCAGAGACTCTTCAAAACATCATTTTGAAGCACCCAAAATAGTAAAAAGTGCAATACAAAACCAATTTGGGAAACTTTTTTGCAAACTAAATTTTCAATGTTACCAGTCAAACTTGTATGGAGCTGCCTATTAAAATGTGACTTTTTTCGTTTCGACTGGGTCGAGTCGGTCAAAATAAGTTTTTTTCAGAGACTCTTCAAAACATCATTTTGAAGCACCCAAAATAGTAAAAAGTGCAATACAAAACCAATTTGGGAAACTTTTTTGCAAACTAAATTTTCAATGTTACCACTCAAACTTGCATGGAGTTGCCTATTAAAATGTGACTTTTTTCGTTTCGACTGGGTCGAGTCGGTCAAAACAAGTTTTTTTCAGAGACTCTTCAAAACATCATTTTGAAGCACCCAAAATAGTAAAAAGTGCAATACAAAACCAATTTGGGAAACTTTTTTGCAAACTAAATTTTCAATGTTACCACTCAAACTTGTATGGAGCTGCCTATTAAAATGTGACTTTTTCCGTGTCAACTGGGTCGAGTCGGTCAAAACAAGTTTTTTTCTGAGACTCTTCAAAACATCATTTTAAAGCACCCAAAATAGTAAAAAGTGCAATACAAAACCAATTTGGGAAACTTTTTTGCAAACTAAATTTTCAATGTTACCACTCAAACTTGTATGGAGCTGCCTATTAAAATGTGACTTTTTTCGTTTCGACTGGGTCGAGTCGGTCAAAATAAGTTTTTTTCAGAGACTCTTCAAAACATCATTTTGAAGCACCCAAAATAGTAAAAAGTGCAATACAAAACCAATTTGGGAAACTTTTTTGCAAACTAAATTTTCAATGTTACCACTCAAACTTGTATGGAGCTGCCTATTAAAATGTGACTTTTTTCGTTTCGACTGGGTCGAGTCGGTCAAAACAAGTTTTTTTCTGAGACTCTTCTAAACATCATTTTAAAGCACCCAAAATAGTAAAAAGTGCAATACAAAACCAATTTGGGAAACTTTTTTGCAAACTAAATTTTCAATGTTACCACTCATACTTGTATGGAGCTGCCTATTAAAATGTGACTTTTTTCGTTTCGACTGGGTCGAGTCGGTCAAAACAAGTTTTTTTCTGAGACTCTTCAAAACATCATTTTAAAGCACCCAAAATAGTAAAAAGTGCAATACAAAACCAATTTGGGAAACTTTTTTGCAAACTAAATTTTCAATGTTACCACTCAAACTTGTATGGAGCTGCCTATTAAAATGTGACTTTTTTCGTTTCGACTGGGTCGAGTCGGTCAAAACAAGTTTTTTTCAGAGACTCTTCAAAACATCATTTTAAAGCACCCAAAATAGTAAAAAGTGCAATACAAAACCAATTTGGGAAACTTTTTTGCAAACTAAATTTTCAATGTTACCAGTCAAACTTGTATGGAGTTGCCTATTAAAATTTGACTTTTTTCGTTTCGACTGGGTCGAGTCGGTCAAAACAAGTTTTCTTCAGAGACTCTTCAAAACATCATTTTGAAGCTCCCAAAATAGTAAACAGTGCAATACAAAACCAATTTGGGAAACTTTTTTGCAAACTAAATTTTCAATGTTACCACTCAAACTTGCATGGAGTTGCCTATTAAAATGTGACTTTTTTCGTTTCGACTGGGTCGAGTCGGTCAAAATAAGTTTTTTTTCAGAGACTCTTCAAAACATCATTTTGAAGCACCCAAAATAGTAAAAAGTGCAATACAAAACCAATTTGGGAAACTTTTTTGCAAACTAAATTTTCAATGTTACCACTCAAACTTGTATGGAGCTGCCTATTAAAATGTGACTTTTTTCGTTTCGACTGGGTCGAGTCGGTCAAAACAAGTTTTTTTCAGAGACTCTTCAAAACATCATTTTAAAGCACCCAAAATAGTAAAAAGTGCAATACAAAACCAATTTGGGAAACTTTTTTGCAAACTAAATTTTCAATGTTACCAGTCAAACTTGTATGGAGTTGCCTATTAAAATTTGACTTTTTTCGTTTCGACTGGGTCGAGTCGGTCAAAACAAGTTTTTTTCAGAGACTCTTCAAAACATCATTTTAAAGCACCCAAAATAGTAAAAAGTGCAATACAAAACCAATTTGGGAAACTTTTTTGCAAACTAAATTTTCAATGTTACCAGTCAAACTTGTATGGAGTTGCCTATTAAAATTTGACTTTTTTCGTTTCGACTGGGTCGAGTCGGTCAAAACAAGTTTTCTTCAGAGACTCTTCAAAACATCATTTTGAAGCTCCCAAAATAGTAAAAAGTGCAATACAAAACCAATTTGGGAAACTTTTTTGCAAACTAAATTTTCAATGTTACCAGTCAAACTTGTATGGAGCTGCCTATTAAAATGTGACTTTTTTCGTTTCGACTGGGTCGAGTCGGTCAAAATAAGTTTTTTTCAGAGACTCTTCAAAACATCATTTTGAAGCACCCAAAATAGTAAAAAGTGCAATACAAAACCAATTTGGGAAACTTTTTTGCAAACTAAATTTTCAATGTTACCACTCAAACTTGCATGGAGTTGCCTATTAAAATGTGACTTTTTTCGTTTCGACTGGGTCGAGTCGGTCAAAACAAGTTTTTTTCAGAGACTCTTCAAAACATCATTTTGAAGCACCCAAAATAGTAAAAAGTGCAATACAAAACCAATTTGGGAAACTTTTTTGCAAACTAAATTTTCAATGTTACCACTCAAACTTGTATGGAGCTGCCTATTAAAATGTGACTTTTTCCGTGTCAACTGGGTCGAGTCGGTCAAAACAAGTTTTTTTCTGAGACTCTTCAAAACATCATTTTAAAGCACCCAAAATAGTAAAAAGTGCAATACAAAACCAATTTGGGAAACTTTTTTGCAAACTAAATTTTCAATGTTACCACTCAAACTTGTATGGAGCTGCCTATTAAAATGTGACTTTTTTCGTTTCGACTGGGTCGAGTCGGTCAAAATAAGTTTTTTTCAGAGACTCTTCAAAACATCATTTTGAAGCACCCAAAATAGTAAAAAGTGCAATACAAAACCAATTTGGGAAACTTTTTTGCAAACTAAATTTTCAATGTTACCACTCAAACTTGTATGGAGCTGCCTATTAAAATGTGACTTTTTTCGTTTCGACTGGGTCGAGTCGGTCAAAACAAGTTTTTTTCTGAGACTCTTCTAAACATCATTTTAAAGCACCCAAAATAGTAAAAAGTGCAATACAAAACCAATTTGGGAAACTTTTTTGCAAACTAAATTTTCAATGTTACCACTCATACTTGTATGGAGCTGCCTATTAAAATGTGACTTTTTTCGTTTCGACTGGGTCGAGTCGGTCAAAACAAGTTTTTTTCAGAGACTCTTCAAAACATCATTTTAAAGCACCCAAAATAGTAAAAAGTGCAATACAAAACCAATTTGGGAAACTTTTTTGCAAACTAAATTTTCAATGTTACCACTCAAACTTGTATGGAGCTGCCTATTAAAATGTGACTTTTTTCGTTTCGACTGGGTCGAGTCGGTCAAAACAAGTTTTTTTCAGAGACTCTTCAAAACATCATTTTAAAGCACCCAAAATAGTAAAAAGTGCAATACAAAACCAATTTGGGAAACTTTTTTGCAAACTAAATTTTCAATGTTACCAGTCAAACTTGTATGGAGTTGCCTATTAAAATTTGACTTTTTTCGTTTCGACTGGGTCGAGTCGGTCAAAACAAGTTTTCTTCAGAGACTCTTCAAAACATCATTTTGAAGCTCCCAAAATAGTAAACAGTGCAATACAAAACCAATTTGGGAAACTTTTTTGCAAACTAAATTTTCAATGTTACCACTCAAACTTGCATGGAGTTGCCTATTAAAATGTGACTTTTTTCGTTTCGACTGGGTCGAGTCGGTCAAAATAAGTTTTTTTTCAGAGACTCTTCAAAACATCATTTTGAAGCACCCAAAATAGTAAAAAGTGCAATACAAAACCAATTTGGGAAACTTTTTTGCAAACTAAATTTTCAATGTTACCACTCAAACTTGTATGGAGCTGCCTATTAAAATGTGACTTTTTTCGTTTCGACTGGGTCGAGTCGGTCAAAACAAGTTTTTTTCAGAGACTCTTCAAAACATCATTTTAAAGCACCCAAAATAGTAAAAAGTGCAATACAAAACCAATTTGGGAAACTTTTTTGCAAACTAAATTTTCAATGTTACCAGTCAAACTTGTATGGAGTTGCCTATTAAAATTTGACTTTTTTCGTTTCGACTGGGTCGAGTCGGTCAAAACAAGTTTTTTTCAGAGACTCTTCAAAACATCATTTTAAAGCACCCAAAATAGTAAAAAGTGCAATACAAAACCAATTTGGGAAACTTTTTTGCAAACTAAATTTTCAATGTTACCAGTCAAACTTGTATGGAGTTGCCTATTAAAATTTGACTTTTTTCGTTTCGACTGGGTCGAGTCGGTCAAAACAAGTTTTCTTCAGAGACTCTTCAAAACATCATTTTGAAGCTCCCAAAATAGTAAACAGTGCAATACAAAACCAATTTGGGAAACTTTTTTGCAAACTAAATTTTCAATGTTACCACTCAAACTTGCATGGAGTTGCCTATTAAAATGTGACTTTTTTCGTTTCGACTGGGTCGAGTCGGTCAAAATAAGTTTTTTTTCAGAGACTCTTCAAAACATCATTTTGAAGCACCCAAAATAGTAAAAAGTGCAATACAAAACCAATTTGGGAAACTTTTTTGCAAACTAAATTTTCAATGTTACCACTCAAACTTGTATGGAGCTGCCTATTAAAATGTGACTTTTTTCGTTTCGACTGGGTCGAGTCGGTCAAAACAAGTTTTTTTCAGAGACTCTTCAAAACATCATTTTAAAGCACCCAAAATAGTAAAAAGTGCAATACAAAACCAATTTGGGAAACTTTTTTGCAAACTAAATTTTCAATGTTACCAGTCAAACTTGTATGGAGTTGCCTATTAAAATTTGACTTTTTTCGTTTCGACTGGGTCGAGTCGGTCAAAACAAGTTTTTTTCAGAGACTCTTCAAAACATCATTTTAAAGCACCCAAAATAGTAAAAAGTGCAATACAAAACCAATTTGGGAAACTTTTTTGCAAACTAAATTTTCAATGTTACCAGTCAAACTTGTATGGAGTTGCCTATTAAAATTTGACTTTTTTCGTTTCGACTGGGTCGAGTCGGTCAAAACAAGTTTTCTTCAGAGACTCTTCAAAACATCATTTTGAAGCTCCCAAAATAGTAAAAAGTGCAATACAAAACCGATTTGGGAAACATTTTTGCAAACTAAATTTTCAATGTTACCACTCATACTTGTATGGAGCTGCCTATTAAAATGTGACTTTTGCCATGTCAACTGAGTCGAGTCGGTCAAAACAAGTTTTTTTCAGAGACTCTTCAAAACATCATTTTAAAGCACCCAAAATAGTGAAAAATGCAATCCATAATCGATTTGAGAAACTTTTTTGCAAACTAAATTTTCAATGTTACCACTCAAACTTGTATGGAGCTGCCTATTAAAATGTGACTTTTGCCATGTCAACTGAGTCGAGTCGGTCAAAACAAGTTTTTTTCAGAGACTCTTCAAAACATCATTTTAAAGCACCCAAAATAGTAAACAGTGCAATACAAAACCAATATGGGAAACTTTTTTGCAAACTAAATTTTCAATGTTACCAGTCAAACTTGTATGGAGCTGCCTATTAAAATGTGACTTTTTTCGTTTCGACTGGGTCGAGTCGGTCAAAACAAGTTTTTTTCAGAGACTCTTCACAACATCATTTTCTATCACCCAAAATAGTAAAAAGTGCAATACAAAACCAATTTGGGAAACTTTTTTGCAAACTAAATTTTCAATGTTACCAATCAAACTTGTATGGAGCTGCCTATTAAAATGTGACTTTTTTCGTTTCGACTGGGTCGAGTCGGTCAAAACAAGTTTTTTTCAGAGACTCTTCAAACCATCATTTTATAGCACCCAAAATAGTAAAAAGTGCAATACAAAACCAATTTGGGAAACTTTTTTGCAAACTAAATTTTCAATGTTACCACTCATACTTGTATGGAGCTGCCTATTAAAATGTGACTTTTTCCGTGTCAACTGGGTCGAGTCGGTCAAAACAAGTTTTTTTCAGAGACTTTTCACAACATCATTTTCTATCACCCAAAATAGTAAAAAGTGCAATACAAAACCAATTTGGGAAACTTTTTTGCAAACTAAATTTTCAATGTTACCACTCAAACTTGTATGGAATTGCCTATTAAAATGTGACTTTTTTCGTTTCGACTGGGTCGAGTCGGTCAAAACAAGTTTTTTACAGAGACTCTTCAAACCATCATTTTAAAGCACCCAAAATAGTAAAAAGTGCAATACAAAACCAATTTGGGAAACTTTTTTGCAAACTAAATTTTCAATGTTACCAGTCAAACTTGTATGGAGCTGCCTATTAAAATGTGACTTTTTCCGTGTCAACTGGGTCGAGTCGGTCAAAACAAGTTTTTTTCAGAGACTCTTCAAAACATCATTTTGAAGCACCAAAAATAGTAAAAAGTGCAATACAAAACCAATTTGGGAAACTTTTTTGCAAACTAAATTTTCAATGTTACCAGTCAAACTTGTATGGAGCTGCCTATTAAAATGTGACTTTTTCCGTGTCAACTGGGTCGAGTCGGTCAAAACAAGTTTTTTTCAGAGACTCTTCAAAACATCATTTTAAAGCACCCAAAATAGTAAAAAGTGCAATACAAAACCGATTTGGGAAACATTTTTGCAAACTAAATTTTCAATGTTACCACTCATACTTGTATGGAGCTGCCTATTAAAATGTGACTTTTTCCGTGTCAACTGGGTCGAGTCGGTCAAAACAAGTTTTTTTCAGAGACTCTTCACAACATCATTTTCTATCACCCAAAATAGTAAAAAGTGCAATACAAAACCAATTTGGGAAACT
>NW_026525845.1:10000-12500 GCF_943734725.1 Anopheles marshallii | reverse complement strand
GCTCAACGTTAAGCTATCCCTTCGCTTAGAACCTCGCTCTACATTTTGCCTTTGGACTTCTCGAAGCTCAACTTGTGAGCAGTTCCATGCACCACTATAGGTATCTCTTAGCTTAGTTCTAGCCATGTGCGTTCAAAGCTCAACGTTAAGCGGCCTCATGCACCACAACCCTTGTATCTTAAGCTTATCTCTAAGCTTTTTTGCGTTCAATGCTCAACGTTAAGCTATCCCTTCGCTTAGAACCTCGCTCTACATTTTGCCTTTGGACTTCTCGAAGCTCAACTTGTGAGCAGTTCCATGCACCACTATAGGTATCTCTTAGCTTAGTTCTAGCCATGTGCGTTCAAAGCTCAACGTTAAGCGGCCTCATGCACCACAACCCTTGTATCTTAAGCTTATCTCTAAGCTTTTTTGCGTTCAATGCTCAACGTTAAGCTATCCCTTCGCTTAGAACCTCGCTCTATATTCAACTTTCAGATACCTCAAAGCTCAACTTATGTGGTCTGCTATTGCTCTTGAACGGGTACAATATCTGACAGAGGGGGGTTTTTGGCCCAAATTATGCATTATTAGTTTAACCTCCGTCGCAGAACCACATTTGACCAGGTCGAGAAAAAAATTTTTTCGTGACGACCTGGTCCCCCATAGTAGGGAATGAACATGACATCTTAACCATATTTGACCATTTTCAAATTTCTCGTCGCGGAATCATGACTTTGCTAGTAAAATTTGTTCCGGGTAGGGACCTCCCATACAAAATTTTCATCGCTCCAAAAGTGATTTCGTTTCACTTTTCAACATTTACAAGGTCCATAAATCATGTTTTGAGACGATATGG
Organism: Anopheles marshallii; assembly: GCF_943734725.1. Taxonomy (NCBI): domain Eukaryota; kingdom Metazoa; phylum Arthropoda; class Insecta; order Diptera; family Culicidae; genus Anopheles; species Anopheles marshallii. Next base: position 11,662 of record NW_026525845.1, on the reverse strand, counting down.
AAAAAAAAATTTTTTGCCCGTCTCGACCAACTCGACCGATGGTGACCACAGCAGGGTGCTCCATACAAATTTTCCTTATGTGGAATTTTCAGTGTAAAATAAGGTTTCTCCAATCGATCGCGGGTTTCACTTTTCATCATTTGCTAGGTCTAACTATGATGTTTTGAGTGGTCCCGCAAAAATTTTTTCTCTTGGCCAGTCGACCCTTTCGTCCATGTCGGTGTGTTCTGCAGTAGGGTGCTCCATACAAATTTTCCTTATGTGGAATTTTTCAGTGTAAAATAAGGTTTCTCCAATCGATCGCGGGTTTCACTTTTCATCATTTGCTAGGTCTAACTATGATGTTTTGAGTGGTCCCGCAAAAATTTTTTCTTGGACCGGGCCTTCCTTCCCGGCCCTGTCGGTGTGCTCTGCAGTAGGGTGCTCCATACAAATTTTCCTTATGTGGAATTTTTCAGTGTAAAATAAGGTTTCTCCAATCGATCGCGGGTTTCACTTTTCATCATTTGCTAGGTCTAACTATGATGTTTTGAGTGGTCCCGCAAAAATTTTTTCTCTTGGCCAGTCGACCCTTTCGTCCATGTCGGTGTGTTCTGCAGTAGGGTGCTCCAACCAAGTTTTCCTAATGAAAGTTTTTCGTGGTTTCGTGTGAGTTAAAAACTCCGGAACTTGGCTTATTTTCACCATAATTTCCACATATGGTGACCAACTCAATAAACGTTTTGTGCGTATCCTATGGACAGTTTTTCGCGTTCAACTTGGTGAACTAGGGTTGTTTTCCCGAAGGGTAGAAAAATCTGGACTTAGCCAAATTTTGAAATCTCCAACCAATCTTGGCCTGTTAGATTATCTTGGTTGGGTTGCTATGGGCTGCTACGGCCTACTTGATAGGCAATGTTTCAACTCTTGGAAGCTTTCGTGGTTGCTAAGCACTGTTCGTGGCCTTCTTGATAGAAATGGCTTATGGTGGCCATGGACTTAGCCAAATTTTGAATTCTCCAACCAATCTTGGCCTGTTAGAGTATCTTGGTTGGGTTGCTATGGGCTGCTACGGCCTACTTGATAGGCAATGTTTCAACTCTTGGAAGCTTTCGTGGTTGCTAAGCACTGTCCATGGCCTTCTTGATAGAAATGGCTTATGGTGGCCATGGACTTAGCAAAATTTTGAATTCTCCAACCAATCTTGGCCTGTTAGAGTATCTTGGTTGGGTTGCTATGGGCTGCTACGGCCTACTTGATAGGCAATGTTTCAACTCTTGGAAGCTTTCGTGGTTGCTAAGCACTGTTCGTGGCCTTCTTGATAGAAATGGCTTATGGTGGCCATGGACTTAGCAAAATTTTGAATTCTCCAACCAATCTTGGCCTGTTAGAGTATCTTGGTTGGGTTGCTATGGGCTGGTACGGCCTACTTGATAGGCAATGTTTCAACTCTTGGAAGCTTTCGTGGTTGCTAAGCACTGTCCATGGCCTTCTTGATAGAAATGGCTTATGGTGGCCATGGACTTAGCCAAATTTTGAAGTCTCCAACCAATCTTGGCCTGTTAGAGTATCTTGGTTGGGTTGCTATGGGCTGCTACGGCCTACTTGATAGGCAATGTTTCAACTCTTGGAAGCTTTCGTGGTTGTTTAGAACTGTCCATGGCCTTCTTGATAGAAATGGCT
>NW_026525844.1:5000-7500 GCF_943734725.1 Anopheles marshallii | reverse complement strand
CGACAGGGCCGGGAAGGAAGGCCCGGTCCAAGAAAAAATTTTTGCGGGACCACTCAAAACATCATAGTTAGACCTAGCAAATGATGAAAAGTGAAACCCGCGATCGATTGGAGAAACCTTATTTTACACTGAAAAATTCCACATAAGGAAAATTTGTATGGAGCACCCTACTGCAGAGCACACCGACAGGGCCGGGAAGGAAGGCCCGGTCCAAGAAAAAATTTTTGCGGGACCACTCAAAACATCATAGTTAGACCTAGCAAATGATGAAAAGTGAAACCCGCGATCGATTGGAGAAACCTTATTTTACACTGAAAAATTCCACATAAGGAAAATTTGTATGGAGCACCCTACTGCAGAGCACACCGACAGGGCCGGGAAGGAAGGCCCGGTCCAAGAAAAAATTTTTGCGGGACCACTCAAAACATCATAGTTAGACCTAGCAAATGATGAAAAGTGAAACCCGCGATCGATTGGAGAAACCTTATTTTACACTGAAAAATTCCACATAAGGAAAATTTGTATGGAGCACCCTACTGCAGAGCACACCGACAGGGCCGGGAAGGAAGGCCCGGTCCAAGAAAAAATTTTTGCGGGACCACTCAAAACATCATAGTTAGACCTAGCAAATGATGAAAAGTGAAACCCGCGATCGATTGGAGAAACCTTATTTTACACTGAAAAATTCCACATAAGGAAAATTTGTATGGAGCACCCTACTGCAGAGCACACCGACAGGGCCGGGAAGGAAGGCCCGGTCCAAGAAAAAATTTTTGCGGGACCACTCAAAACATCATAGTTAGACCTAGCAAATGATGAAAAGTGAAACCCGCGATCGATTGGAGAAACCTTATTTTACACTGAAAAATTCCACATAAGGAAAATTTGTATGGAGCACCCTACTGCAGAGCACACCGACAGGGCCGGGAAGGAAGGCCCGGTCCAAGAAAAAATTTTTGCGGGACCACTCAAAACATCATAGTTAGACCTAGCAAATGATGAAAAGTGAAACCCGCGATCGATTGGAGAAACCTTATTTTACACTGAAAAATTCCACATAAGGAAAATTTGTATGGAGCACCCTACTGCAGAACACACCGACATGGACGAAAGGGTCGACTGGCCAAGAGAAAAAATTTTTGCGGGACCACTCAAAACATCATAGTTAGACCTAGCAAATGATGAAAAGTGAAACCCGCGATCGATTGGAGAAACCTTATTTTACACTGAAAATTCCACATAAGGAAAATTTGTATGGAGCACCCTACTGTGGTCACCATCGGTCGAGTTGGTCGAGACGGGCAAAAAATTTTTTTTTCCATATCGTCTCAAAACATGATTTATGGACCTTGTAAATGTTGAAAAGTGAAACAAAATCACTTTTGGAGCGATGAAAATTTTGTATGGGAGGTCCCTACCCGGAACAAATTTTACTAGTAAAGTCATCATTCCGCGACGAGAAATTTGAAAATGGTCAAATATGGTTAAGATGTCATGTTCATTCCCTACTATGGGGGACCAGGTCGTCACGAAAAAATTTTTTTCTCGACCTGGTCAAATGTGGTTCTGCGACGGAGGTTAAACTAATATTGCATAATTTGGCCCAAAAACCCCCCTCTGTCAGAGAACGAAGCCCTTCAAGCTCGATAGCAGACCACATAAGTTGAGATTTGAGGTATCTGAAAGTTGAATATAGAGCGAGGTTCTAAGCGAAGGGATAGCTTAACGTTGAGCATTGAACGCAAAAAAGCTTAGAGATAAGCTTATTATATAACGATTGTGGTGCAGGACACAGCTTAACGTTGAGCTTTGAACGCACATGGCTAGAACTAAGCTAAGAGATACCTATAGTGGTGCATGGAACTGCTCACAAGTTGAGCTTCGAGAAGTCCAAAGGCAAAATGTAGAGCGAGGTTCTAAGCGAAGGGATAGCTTAACGTTGAGCATTGAACGCAAAAAGCTTAGAGATAAGCTTATTATATAACGATTGTGGTGCAGGACACAGCTTAACGTTGAGCTTTGAACGCACATGGCTAGAACTAAGCTAAGAGATACGGGTAGTGGTGCATGGAACTGCTCACAAGTTGAGCTTCGAGAAGTCCAAAGGCAAAATATAGAGAGAGGTCCTAGCAGCCTAAAAAACTTCTAGGGCCGACAGCTCACAAGTTGAGTTTCGAACGCAATTAGGCTACCCTGGTAGCCTTGATTTGAAAGCATTAAGGCAATGATATGGTAGAATGCCCGATCTTAAACCTATTGACAGAGAATGTGTACGAGTAAGCATAGATGTGGAGGAGCACATACCCTAAACAGTCCCGAAAGATGGTTAGCTAAGTGATGCATCACAAATGGACTTGGCGCACCAAGTTCACACTGAATCACACACGATCGCGTATATTAAAACCTGTTGTGTGGTGCATCACTAATAAAGTTTGGTGCGTCAAACGAACATGAGAGTTGAGCATATTGGGTATGTGTGATAACACACTTTGCACGACAA
>NW_026525843.1:0-20914 GCF_943734725.1 Anopheles marshallii | reverse complement strand
CGGGTCAACTGGATCGAGTCGGACTAAAACTTTAGTCTCGAAACCCTTAAAACTTCGGTTTTAGGCCCCAAAATGATAAAAAGTTAAAGCCGATATGGAATTGAGAAACTTTTTTGCACACCAAAATATCACTTTTTGGTGTAAAACTTGTACGGAGCTCCTCTTCCAAAATTAACTTTTGCCGGGTCAACTGGATCGAGTCGGACTAAAACTTTATTTTCGAAACCCTTCAAAACATCAGTTTTAGGCCCCAAAATGATAAAAAGTTAAAGCCGAGATGGATTTGAGAAACTTTTTTGCACACCAAAATATCACTTTTTCGTGTAAAACTTGTACGAAGCTCCTCTTCCAAATTTAACTTTTGCCGGGTCAACTGGATCGAGTAGGATTAAAACGTTAGTTTCAAAACCCTTCAAAACATCAGTTTTAGGCCCCAAAATGATAAAAAGCCAAAGCCAAGATGGAATTGAGAAACTTTTACGAAGCTCCTCTTCCAAATTTAACTTTTGCCGGGTCAACTGGATCGAGTCGGACTAAAACTTTAGTCTCGAAACCCTTCAAAACATCAGTTTAAGGCCCCAAAATGATAAAAAGTTAAAGCCGAGATGGATTTGAGAAACTTTTTTGCACACCAAAATATCACTTTTTCGTGTAAAACTTGCACGAAGCTCCTCTTCCAAATTTAACTTTTGCCGGGTCAACTGGATCGAGTAGGATTAAAACGTTAGTTTCAAAACCCTTCAAAACATCAGTTTTAGGCCCCAAAATGATAAAAAGCCAAAGCCAAGATGGAATTGAGAAACTTTTACGAAGCTCCTCTTCCAAATTTAACTTTTGCCGGGTCAACTGGATCGAGTCGGACTAAAACTTTAGTCTCGAAACCCTTCAAAACATCAGTTTTAGGCCCCAAAATGATAAAAAGTTAAAGCCGAGATGGATTTGAGAAACTTTTTTGCACACCAAAATATCACTTTTTCGTGTAAAACTTGCACGAAGCTCCTCTTCCAAATTTAACTTTTGCCGGGTCAACTGGATCGAGTAGGATTAAAACGTTAGTTTCAAAACCCTTCAAAACATCAGTTTTAGGCCCCAAAATGATAAAAAGCCAAAGCCAAGATGGAATTGAGAAACTTTTACGAAGCTCCTCTTCCAAATTTAACTTTTGCCGGGTCAACTGGATCGAGTCGGACTAAAACTTTAGTCTCGAAACCCTTCAAAACATCAGTTTTAGGCCCCAAAATGATAAAAAGTTAAAGCCGAGATGGATTTGAGAAACTTTTTTGCACACCAAAATATCACTTTTTCGTGTAAAACTTGTACGAAGCTCCTCTTCCAAATTTAACTTTTGCCGGGTCAACTGGATCGAGTAGGATTAAAACGTTAGTTTCAAAACCCTTCAAAACATCAGTTTTAGGCCCCAAAATGATAAAAAGCCAAAGCCAAGATGGAATTGAGAAACTTTTACGAAGCTCCTCTTCCAAATTTAACTTTTGCTGGGTCAACTGGATCGAGTCGGACTTAAACTTTAGTCTCGAAACCCTTTAAAACATCAGTTTTAGGCCCCAAAATGATAAAAAGTTAGAGCCGAGATAGATTTGAGAAACTTTTTTGCACACCAAAATATCACTTTTTCTTGTAAAACTTGTACGAAGCTCCTCTTCCAAATTTAACTTTTGCCGGGTCAACTGGATCGAGTCGGACTAAAACTTTAGTCTCGAAACCCTTCAAAACATCAGTTTTAGGCCCCAAAATGATAAAAAGTTAAAGCCGAGATGGATTTGAGAAACTTTTTTGCATACCAAAATATCACTTTTTCGTGTAAAACTTGTACGAAGCTCCTCTTCCAAATTTAACTTTTGCCGGGTCAACTGGATCGAGTCGGACTAAAACTTTTGTTTCGAAACCCTTAAAACATCGGTTTTAGGCCCCAAAATGATAAAAAGTTAAAGCCGAGATGGATTTGAGAAGCTTTTTTGCACACCAAAATATCACTTTTTCGTGTAAAACTTGTACGAAGCTCCTCTTCCAAATTTAACTTTTGCCGGGTCAACTGGATAGATTCGAACTAAAACTTTAGTCTCGACACCCTTCAAAACATCAGTTGTTGTGATTACGATCACGACACGTTGTTTACATGTTAGGCTAGCAGTAACGCCCTACAACTCTAGCTGTTGTAGGGTTCCAGTATTAGTACAATGGACGAACAGTGCCACCATCATAGCAGCAGCGGGCGCGCTGTTCGCAAATGTATAAATAGAACCGAAGGAAGCGCCTTCGGTCTCTTTAAACCGTGACCAGCGATAATAAAGCACTAATTTTGTGATCTTTCGATACACCAAAAAGATCGTTACATTATTACTAAAATCGCGGGACGAAACCATTCACAACATTTCACAAAATCACAAAATCAAAATCACAAAATCAATCAAATCAATCAAAAATTCAAAGAGAAGTATCTTTTCAGCGCCATGTCCAGATTCTGATTTCCCTCTTCATTACAGACACATAAATGGAGATTAAAATATGCCGTACTACTTACTGAGGCTGGTAAGCAGCAAGGGCCAAACACTGTCCATCCAAGTCTTGTCTTGGTAGCAATCGGCTCGCTGAAGCTCCCTTCTACACAACGTAATGGCTTGCCCAGATGAATGTTGTCGACACCGATCAGGATACGAGGCGTCACGTTGGCATATGGATGTGCGGCTCGTACATTCGAAAGGCGGCTTTGAGATCCGGAACTGGCTGTCCAACTCGAAGGATGTCGTGCATAAGCTACGGTGGGGAGTCAACCAAAACAAGTGTGTCGACATGAGCTCGAACCAAGGCACCGAAAAGATTCTAGGGATGTGGTGGAATACGGACGATGATATGCTTACCTTCCGCATAAATCCGCGCATGGATGAAGAGCTGTTGGCAGGTGGTAGACTGCCGACAAGGCGGGAAGTGCTGAGCACACTTATGATGATATATGATCCGTTGGGCCTCATTGGTCACTTCCTCATGTTCCTCAAGATACTTTTGCAGGACTTATGGCGAACCGGGATTCACTGGGACAAGAAAGTTGAAGGCGAAGCTGCAAAGAAATGGTTGAGATGGACTGGATTATTGCCGGAACTAGAAAAGCTAATGATCAGAAGGTGCTATCGTAGCATAACATCGTCGCCATGCGTGCAATTGCACGTCTTTACCGATGCAAGTCAAAGTGGAATGGCTGCAGTTGCTTACCTGCGCTTTGAGGAAAGCGGTGTGGTGGAGTGCGCACTGGTTGGGTCCAAAACGCGGGTGGCCCCGCTTAAACTCCTATCTATACCGCGACTGGAGCTTCAAGCGGCTGTGATAGGAGCACGCTTCGCGGACCACATCGCGAAGGCACATCGATTGAGGATCGACAAGAGAGTGTTCTGGACTGATTCGAGGAACGTGGTGAGCTGGATAAAGTCGGACCATAGGCGGTACAGCCCCTTTGTCGCCTTTCGGGTGAGTGAACTGTCCGAAATCACAGACGCTAACGAATGGCGTTGGCTTTCTACCAAGGTTAACGTAGCAGATGACGGAACGAAATGGCAAGGCGACCCGGATTTAACCTCATCCAGCAGATGGTTCCGAGGACCAGAGTTCCTGTGGGAAGTGGAAGAAAACTGGCCAATAAATAAGGACGATCCAGGTGAGTCGTCGGAGGAACTACGGAAGAGCTTACTACACCATGCCATCGTTAGAAACGTAGTCGATTTCGCCCGGTTCTCACGATGGAAGAAGCTGTTAAGAACAGTGGGTTTCGTTCATCGATACGTTGGAAACCTACGGCGTCGAGCGAGACGGGAAAAGAAGGATGCGGGGCCACTGACGCAGGAAGAATTGTTGGCTGCAGAACGTACCCTGTACATATGGGCACAACTGGACGGGTTTGCTGCCGACATCAAGCGGATGAAGAGCGGTGCGAAGGAGAAACACCCTTGGAAGAATCTGCTCAAACGAGATAGCGTGCTGTACAAACTATCACCTGAAATCGACGAAAGAGGTATATTACGAATGCGGGGGCGACTAACTAATTGTACTTTGCTAGGTGATTCGCTGAGGAAACCTGTTATCTTACCTAGACGACATCCCGTCACGGACCTGGTCATCAAGGACTTCCACGAGCGATATTGCCATCAGAGTCACAGAACGGTGGTGGGTCAACTCCGTACGCGTTATCACATCCCGAAGTTGCTGGTGGAGTTCAACCGGGTTCGACGCGGTTGCCAGCATTGTAAGATAAGGGACGCCGCACCAAACCCACCGTTAATGGGCAATATTCCGCGGCAGAGAGTAGCAGTGAACCAACGAGCGTTTACCTATACCGGGCTGGATTATTTCGGGCCGATACTCGTGGTCGTGGGACGTCACTCCGAGAAGCGCTGGGGAGCGCTATTCACTTGCCTCACGACGAGAGCAGTTCATCTCGAACTGGCATTCGCACTAACAACCGCTTCGTGTATTTTAGCCATCAGGCGATTTATCGCAAGAAGAGGGTCCCCCAGAGAAATACTCAGCGACCGGGGCACTAATTTCGTCGGTGCTGCGAGAGAGCTTAACGTCGCCCTGAAGGATGTGGATGAAAATGCCCTGATGTCCAGATTTAGCGGTCCGGAACTAAAGTGGAGCTTCAACCCGCCAGCGGCACCCCATTTCGGCGGCAGTTGGGAGCGTCTCGTGCAGTCGGTGAAGAAAATTTTATGCAGCTTTGAATTACCACGGCTACCAACGGACGAGATATTAATGTCAACGCTGACGGAAGTGGAGATGATGATCAACTCTAGGCCACTTACCTACGTACCACTCGACGAGGAATCCGACAGCCCGATAACGCCGAACCACCTGCTTCTGGGAAGTTCCGACGGTAGTAAGCCAGCTGCCTGTTTCGACGATTCGCCGACAGGGATACGGACATCATTAGGAGCACTACACGTGAACGCGGAGATATTTTGGAAGCGGTGGATCGCGGACTATCTGCCAACCCTCACCCGCAGAACAAAATGGTTTGACTCGGTGCCGCCGATCAAGGAGGGAGATGTGGTGTTGATCGTGGATGGGAACTTACCCCGGAATACCTGGCCGATGGGACGTGTGCTTGAGGTGACCCGCGCGAGGGACGGTCAGGTTAGGCGCGCGAGGGTGCAGACCACGAACGGAATATTAGAACGACCGGCGACAAAGATAGCAGTTTTGGATGTGGGGGAACGATTGAGTAGAAAGTGAACCGCGTGGTATTGACAGGAGCTAAAGAGTAAACAAACGTCAGAAGAGTGTAACGCCCAGGAGCGTTATACTGGTGGGGAGAATGTTGTGATTACGATCACGACACGTTGTTTACATGTTAGGCTAGCAGTAACGCCCTACAACTCTAGCTGTTGTAGGGTTCCAGTATTAGTACAATGGACGAACAGTGCCACCATCATAGCAGCAGCGGGCGCGCTGTTCGCAAATGTATAAATAGAACCGAAGGAAGCGCCTTCGGTCTCTTTAAACCGTGACCAGCGATAATAAAGCACTAATTTTGTGATCTTTCGATACACCAAAAAGATCGTTACATTATTACTAAAATCGCGGGACGAAACCATTCACAACATTTCACAAAATCACAAAATCAAAATCACAAAATCAATCAAATCAATCAAAAATTCAAAGAGAAGTATCTTTTCAGCGCCATGTCCAGATTCTGATTTCCCTCTTCATTACAGACACATAAATGGAGATTAAAATATGCCGTACTACTTACTGAGGCTGGTAAGCAGCAAGGGCCAAACACTGTCCATCCAAGTCTTGTCTTGGTAGCAATCGGCTCGCTGAAGCTCCCTTCTACACAACGTAATGGCTTGCCCAGATGAATGTTGTCGACACCGATCAGGATACGAGGCGTCACGTTGGCATATGGATGTGCGGCTCGTACATTCGAAAGGCGGCTTTGAGATCCGGAACTGGCTGTCCAACTCGAAGGATGTCGTGCATAAGCTACGGTGGGGAGTCAACCAAAACAAGTGTGTCGACATGAGCTCGAACCAAGGCACCGAAAAGGTTCTAGGGATGTGGTGGAATACGGACGATGATATGCTTACCTTCCGCATAAATCCGCGCATGGATGAAGAGCTGTTGGCAGGTGGTAGACTGCCGACAAGGCGGGAAGTGCTGAGCACACTTATGATGATATATGATCCGTTGGGCCTCATTGGTCACTTCCTCATGTTCCTCAAGATACTTTTGCAGGACTTATGGCGAACCGGGATTCACTGGGACAAGAAAGTTGAAGGCGAAGCTGCAAAGAAATGGTTGAGATGGACTGGATTATTGCCGGAACTAGAAAAGCTAATGATCAGAAGGTGCTATCGTAGCATAACATCGTCGCCATGCGTGCAATTGCACGTCTTTACCGATGCAAGTCAAAGTGGAATGGCTGCAGTTGCTTACCTGCGCTTTGAGGAAAGCGGTGTGGTGGAGTGCGCACTGGTTGGGTCCAAAACGCGGGTGGCCCCGCTTAAACTCCTATCTATACCGCGACTGGAGCTTCAAGCGGCTGTGATAGGAGCACGCTTCGCGGACCACATCGCGAAGGCACATCGATTGAGGATCGACAAGAGAGTGTTCTGGACTGATTCGAGGAACGTGGTGAGCTGGATAAAGTCGGACCATAGGCGGTACAGCCCCTTTGTCGCCTTTCGGGTGAGTGAACTGTCCGAAATCACAGACGCTAACGAATGGCGTTGGCTTTCTACCAAGGTTAACGTAGCAGATGACGGAACGAAATGGCAAGGCGACCCGGATTTAACCTCATCCAGCAGATGGTTCCGAGGACCAGAGTTCCTGTGGGAAGTGGAAGAAAACTGGCCAATAAATAAGGACGATCCAGGTGAGTCGTCGGAGGAACTACGGAAGAGCTTACTACACCATGCCATCGTTAGAAACGTAGTCGATTTCGCCCGGTTCTCACGATGGAAGAAGCTGTTAAGAACAGTGGGTTTCGTTCATCGATACGTTGGAAACCTACGGCGTCGAGCGAGACGGGAAAAGAAGGATGCGGGGCCACTGACGCAGGAAGAATTGTTGGCTGCAGAACGTACCCTGTACATATGGGCACAACTGGACGGGTTTGCTGCCGACATCAAGCGGATGAAGAGCGGTGCGAAGGAGAAACACCCTTGGAAGAATCTGCTCAAACGAGATAGCGTGCTGTACAAACTATCACCTGAAATCGACGAAAGAGGTATATTACGAATGCGGGGGCGACTAACTAATTGTACTTTGCTAGGTGATTCGCTGAGGAAACCTGTTATCTTACCTAGACGACATCCCGTCACGGACCTGGTCATCAAGGACTTCCACGAGCGATATTGCCATCAGAGTCACAGAACGGTGGTGGGTCAACTCCGTACGCGTTATCACATCCCGAAGTTGCTGGTGGAGTTCAACCGGGTTCGACGCGGTTGCCAGCATTGTAAGATAAGGGACGCCGCACCAAACCCACCGTTAATGGGCAATATTCCGCGGCAGAGAGTAGCAGTGAACCAACGAGCGTTTACCTATACCGGGCTGGATTATTTCGGGCCGATACTCGTGGTCGTGGGACGTCACTCCGAGAAGCGCTGGGGAGCGCTATTCACTTGCCTCACGACGAGAGCAGTTCATCTCGAACTGGCATTCGCACTAACAACCGCTTCGTGTATTTTAGCCATCCGGCGATTTATCGCAAGAAGAGGGTCCCCCAGAGAAATACTCAGCGACCGGGGCACTAATTTCGTCGGTGCTGCGAGAGAGCTTAACGTCGCCCTGAAGGATGTGGATGAAAATGCCCTGATGTCCAGATTTAGCGGTCCGGAACTAAAGTGGAGCTTCAACCCGCCAGCGGCACCCCATTTCGGCGGCAGTTGGGAGCGTCTCGTGCAGTCGGTGAAGAAAATTTTATGCAGCTTTGAATTACCACGGCTACCAACGGACGAGATATTAATGTCAACGCTGACGGAAGTGGAGATGATGATCAACTCTAGGCCACTTACCTACGTACCACTCGACGAGGAATCCGACAGCCCGATAACGCCGAACCACCTGCTTCTGGGAAGTTCCGACGGTAGTAAGCCAGCTGCCTGTTTCGACGATTCGCCGACAGGGATACGGACATCATTAGGAGCACTACACGTGAACGCGGAGATATTTTGGAAGCGGTGGATCGCGGACTATCTGCCAACCCTCACCCGCAGAACAAAATGGTTTGACTCGGTGCCGCCGATCAAGGAGGGAGATGTGGTGTTGATCGTGGATGGGAACTTACCCCGGAATACCTGGCCGATGGGACGTGTGCTTGAGGTGACCCGCGCGAGGGACGGTCAGGTTAGGCGCGCGAGGGTGCAGACCACGAACGGAATATTAGAACGACCGGCGACAAAGATAGCAGTTTTGGATGTGGGGGAACGATTGAGTAGAAAGTGAACCGCGTGGTATTGACAGGAGCTAAAGAGTAAACAAACGTCAGAAGAGTGTAACGCCCAGGAGCGTTATACTGGTGGGGAGAATGTTGTGATTACGATCACGACACGTTGTTTACATGTTAGGCTAGCAGTAACGCCCTACAACTCTAGCTGTTGTAGGGTTCCAGTATTAGTACAATGGACGAACAGTGCCACCATCATAGCAGCAGCGGGCGCGCTGTTCGCAAATGTATAAATAGAACCGAAGGAAGCGCCTTCGGTCTCTTTAAACCGTGACCAGCGATAATAAAGCACTAATTTTGTGATCTTTCGATACACCAAAAAGATCGTTACATTATTACTAAAATCGCGGGACGAAACCATTCACAACACACCGACTTGTTCTAACTGAGCCGGAAAAAGTTAAATTTTGATGAAGAGTTTCATGCAAGTTTTACACGAAAAAGTGAAAAAGTAATGTGCAAAAAAGTTTCTCAAATCCATCTCGTATATAACTTTTTATCCTTTTGGGGCCTTAAACTGATGTTTTTGAGGGTTTCAAAACAAAAATATTAGACCGACTTGTTCTAACTGAGCCGGAAAAAGTTAAATTTTGATGAAGAGTTTCATGCAAGTTTTACACGAAAAAGTGAAATATTGATGTGCAAAAAAGTTTCGCAAATCCATCTCGTATTTAACTTTTAATCACTTTGGGGCCTTAAACTGATGTTTTTGAGGGTTTCAAATTAAAAATATCACACCGACTTGTTCTAACTGAGCCAGAAAAAGTTAAATTTTGATGAAGAGTTTCATGCAAGTTTTACACGAAAAAGTGAAATATTGATGTGCAAAAAAGTTTCTCAAATCCATCTCGTATATAACTTTTTATCATTTTGGGGCCTTACACTGATGTTTTTGAGGGTTTCGAAACAAAAATATCAGACCGACTTGTTCTAACTGAGCCGGAAAAAGTTAAATTTTGATGAAGAGTTTCATGCAAGTTTTACACGAAAAAGTGAAATATTGATGTGCAAAAAAGTTTCGCAAATCCATCTCGTATATAACTTTTTATCATTTTGGGGCCTTACACTGATGTTTTTGAGGGTTTCAAATTAATAATATCAGACCGACTTGTTCTAACTGAGCCGGAAAAAGTTAAATTTTGATGAAGAGTTTCATGCAAGTTTTACACGAAAAAGTGAAATATTGATGTGCAAAAAAGTTTCGCAAATCCATCTCGTATATAACTTTTTATCACTTTTGGGCCTTAAACTGATGTTTTTGAGGGTTTCAAAACAAAAATATTAGACCGACTTGTTCTAACTGAGCCGGAAAAAGTTAAATTTTGATGAAGAGTTTCATGCAAGTTTTACACGAAAAAGTGAAAAAGTAATGTGCAAAAAAGTTTCTCAAATCCATCTCGTATATAACTTTTTATCATTTTGGGGCCTTAAACTGATGTTTTTGAGGGTTTCAAATTAAAAATATCACACCGACTTGTTCTAACTGAGCCGGAAAAAGTTAAATTTTGATGAAGAGTTTCATGCAAGTTTTACACGAAAAAGTGAAAAAGTAATGTGCAAAAAAGTTTCTCAAATCCATCTCGTATATAACTTTTTATCATTTTGGGGCCTTAAACTGATGTTTTTGAGGGTTTCAAAACAAAAATATTAGACCGACTTGTTCTAACTGAGCCGGAAAAAGTTAAATTTTGATGAAGAGTTTCATGCAAGTTTTACACGAAAAAGTGAAATATTGATGTGCAAAAAAGTTTCGCAAATCCATCTCGTATTTAACTTTTAATCACTTTGGGGCCTTAAACTGATGTTTTTGAGGGTTTCAAATTAAAAATATCACACCGACTTGTTCTAACTGAGCCGGAAAAAGTTAAATTTTGATGAAGAGTTTCATGCAAGTTTTACACGAAAAAGTGAAATATTGATGTGCAAAAAAGTTTCTCAAATCCATCTCGTATATAACTTTTTATCATTTTGGGGCCTTACACTGATGTTTTTGAGGGTTTCGAAACAAAAATATCAGACCGACTTGTTCTAACTGAGCCGGAAAAAGTTAAATTTTGATGAAGAGTTTCATGCAAGTTTTACACGAAAAAGTGAAATATTGATGTGCAAAAAAGTTTCTCAAATCCATCTCGTATATAACTTTTTATCATTTTGGGGCCTTACACTGATGTTTTTGAGGGTTTCAAATTAAAAATATCAGACCGACTTGTTCTAACTGAGCCGGAAAAAGTTAAATTTTGATGAAGAGTTTCATGCAAGTTTTACACGAAAAAGTGAAATATTGATGTGCAAAAAAGTTTCGCAAATCCATCTCGTATATAACTTTTTATCACTTTGGGGCCTTAAACTGATGTTTTTGAGGGTTTCAAAACAAAAATATCAGACCGACTTGTTCTAACTGAGCCGGAAAAAGTTAAATTTTGATGAAGAGTTTCATGCAAGTTTTACACGAAAAAGTGAAAAAGTAATGTGCAAAAAAGTTTCTCAAATCCATCTCGTATATAACTTTTTACCATTTTGGGGCCTTAAACTGATGTTTTTGAGGGTTTCAAAACAAAAATATTAGACCGACTTGTTCTAACTGAGCCGGAAAAAGTTAAATTTTGATGAAGAGTTTCATGCAAGTTTTACACGAAAAAGTGAAATATTGATGTGCAAAAAAGTTTCTCTAATCCATCTCGTATATAACTTTTTATCATTTTGGGGCCTTACACTGATGTTTTTGAGGGTTTCAAATTAAAAATATCAGACCGACTTGTTCTAACTGAGCCGGAAAAAGTTAAATTTTGATGAAGAGTTTCATGCAAGTTTTACACGAAAAAGTGAAATATTGATGTGCAAAAAAGTTTCGCAAATCCATCTCGTATATAACTTTTTATCACTTTGGGGCCTTAAACTGATGTTTTTGAGGGTTTCAAAACAAAAATATCAGACCGACTTGTTCTAACTGAGCCGGAAAAAGTTAAATTTTGATGAAGAGTTTCATGCAAGTTTTACACGAAAAAGTGAAAAAGTAATGTGCAAAAAAGTTTCGCAAATCCATCTCGTATTTAACTTTTAATCACTTTGGGGCCTTAAACTGATGTTTTTGAGGGTTTCAAATTAAAAATATCACACCGACTTGTTCTAACTGAGCCGGAAAAAGTTAAATTTTGATGAAGAGTTTCATGCAAGTTTTACACGAAAAAGTGAAATATTGATGTGCAAAAAAGTTTCTCTAATCCATCTCGTATATAACTTTTTATCATTTTGGGGCCTTACACTGATGTTTTTGAGGGTTTCAAATTAAAAATATCAGACCGACTTGTTCTAACTGAGCCGGAAAAAGTTAAATTTTGATGAAGAGTTTCATGCAAGTTTTACACGAAAAAGTGAAATATTGATGTGCAAAAAAGTTTCGCAAATCCATCTCGTATATAACTTTTTATCACTTTGGGGCCTTAAACTGATGTTTTTGAGGGTTTCAAAACAAAAATATCAGACCGACTTGTTCTAACTGAGCCGGAAAAAGTTAAATTTTGATGAAGAGTTTCATGCAAGTTTTACACGAAAAAGTGAAAAAGTAATGTGCAAAAAAGTTTGTCAAATCCATCTCGTATATAACTTTTAATAACTTTGGGGCCTTAAACTGATGTTTTTGAGGGTTTCAAATTAAAAATATCACACCGACTTGTTCTAACTGAGCCGGAAAAAGTTAAATTTTGATGAAGAGTTTCATGCAAGTTTTACACGAAAAAGTGAAATATTGATGTGCAAAAAAGTTTCGCAAATCCATCTCGTATATAACTTTTTATCATTTTGGGGCCTTAAACTGATGTTTTTGAGGGTTTCAAAACAAAAATATTAGACCGACTTGTTCTAACTGAGCCGGAAAAAGTTAAATTTTGATGAAGAGTTTCATGCAAGTTTTACACGAAAAAGTGAAAAAGTAATGTGCAAAAAAGTTTGTCAAATCCATCTCGTATATAACTTTTTATCATTTTGGGGCCTTACACTGATGTTTTGAAGGGTTTCGAAACTAAAGTTTTAGACCGACTTATTCTAACTGAGCCGGAAAAAGTTAAATTTTGATGAAGAGTTTCATGCAAGTTTTACACGAAAAAGTGAAATATTGATGTGCAAAAAAGTTTCGCAAATCCATCTCGTATATAACTTTTTATCATTTTGGGGCCTTAAACTGATGTTTTTGAGGGTTTCAAAACAAAAATATTATACCGACTTGTTCTAACTGAGCCGGAAAAAGTTAAATTTTGATGAAGAGTTTCATGCAAGTTTTACACGAAAAAGTGAAAAAGTAATGTGCAAAAAAGTTTGTCAAATCCATCTCGTATATAACTTTTTATCACTTTGGGGCCTTAAACTGATGTTTTTGAGGGTTTCAAAACAAAAATATCACACCGACTTGTTCTAACTGAGCCGGAAAAAGTTAAATTTTGATGAAGAGTTTCATGCAAGTTTTACACGAAAAAGTGAAATATTGATGTGCAAAAAAGTTTCTCAAATCCATCTCGTATATAACTTTTTATCACTTTGGGGCCTTAAACTGATGTTTTTGAGGGTTTCAAATTAAAAATATCACACCGTGTTGTGATTACGATCACGACACGTTGTTTACATGTTAGGCTAGCAGTAACGCCCTACAACTCTAGCTGTTGTAGGGTTCCAGTATTAGTACAATGGACGAACAGTGCCACCATCATAGCAGCAGCGGGCGCGCTGTTCGCAAATGTATAAATAGAACCGAAGGAAGCGCCTTCGGTCTCTTTAAACCGTGACCAGCGATAATAAAGCACTAATTTTGTGATCTTTCGATACACCAAAAAGATCGTTACATTATTACTAAAATCGCGGGACGAAACCATTCACAACATTTCACAAAATTAGTTCACTTCACGTCTGTTCGAAATCGTATGTAAATCTTCGCGTAAGTAGTGCGTCTAAATTCGGTCGGACGATCCGCGCGCGCATATAAATCTCGCCTTTGGGAGTAGTGTTAATTCGCGTGGAAAGGAAGTGAAAATAAGTAGTTAGTTGTGCAATGGAAAGAGCAATACAAGACATTAGCTGTGAGGAGGTTGTGGAGCTGCAGGAGCAGCCAGCAACAGGGACCTCGGAAAGACGCACGAGCGACATAGAAGAACCACCGCAGGACGGGGAAGCGCCACCACCCGTCTTACCTCGGGACCTAGAGGTAAGAAGAAGGCGTATCGAGCTTCAGAAGAAGGAGCTCAAACTGGAAAATGCTCGGAAGAATTTGGAGCTGGAAAACGCTCGTAAGGAGCTGGATATCGAGCTGCAAGAAATCGAGCTAGAAGAGGAAATATCCGATCACAGCAGCCGGGTAAGCGCGTACGCCGCGAAAGCGGCAAATTGGTTGCGAGACACAAATCGTATCGGGGTGACGCCGGTAGCTCGCCCCCATGGCAACGGTCATCGCAATGGCGACTCGGGTCAGCCACCCTTGAACCCGATCGCGACCGCGGGAGTAATGGCAACACGCACGGCCCCGGCACCGCTGCGATACGACGACACAATGGCGGACGACGCGCGAGGTCGTCAACCTTCGACTCCGGTAACTGCCCGGTTTCCACCGAAATATGACTGTACGTGGGAGGTGGACCAAGCAGCGGCACAAGAACGCGAGTATATGGAATGGAGGCGTGCGGTGGAGGATTCGATTAAGGTTCACCGCGAAAGCAAGCACAGCCGTCCTTACAAACCGGAGGAGATAACGGGAGCAAATTCGACAATGGAGTCGAAACCAGCGACACAGAGACGTGTGTTACCCTTGACACCAGAACAAGAGTCAGCGCGCAAGTCGATCCCTAAGGAACTTCCGGCCTTTTCCGGAGACGTCGGGCAATGGCCATTATTTTACGCGACGTATGTGAGATCCACAATTCTTTGTGGTTTTAGTGACGACGAAAACCTAATACGGCTTCAACGGGCACTACGGGGACCGGCATTGGAATCGGTTGACCACCTTATGCTGCTACCGGACGGTTTGCCCAAAGTGATCGAGATTTTGCGCACGGAATACGGAAGGCCAGACCTCATAGTGGATAGTTTGATCGAGAAGGTGCGTAAGCTACCCCCCGTTCGTACCGAACGTTTAGAGACGCTGGCCACGTACGGCAAGATGATACGGAAAATGTGCGCGACAATAGAAGCTTCCGGGCTTCACGATTATGAATGCAACGTCACGCTGCTGAAGGAGCTGGTAGCGAAGCTTCCAGGAGAGCGGGTGTTAGAGTGGGCACGTTATAAACTAAAACTAAAGCGAGAGACCATAAGGGAATTCGACGTGTGGTTTTCAGAGATCGCACAGGCCGCGAGTGCCGCTTCAAAAACGTTCGATCGGAACTTCACACGACCCGAAACATCACGACCACTACCGGGAAGGAAAGCGCCCGCACACGTTAACGTTCACAGCACGACGCGGAGGACACAATGCGCACTGTGCCATGATTCCTGTCGTACGTTGGCTGACTGTGCACGGTTTGGAGAAATGACGGTGCGAGAGAGACGATTGCACATTCAGGGACGCAAGTTGTGCGTCACGTGCTTGGGCCCGCATAGGGGCACGTGTTTCGTCAGGACGAATTGTGGTACCGACGGCTGCCGAGAAACGCATCACAAACTACTGCACTGTAGGGAGCAAACACCACAATCGCACAGGAACACGCAACACACTCATTCACTTAACTCGCACATTAGCAACGACACTAAGTCACTTTTCCGCTATGTTCCAGTTGTGGTTCGCGGCCAGAAGACAGAGATAACGACGTTTGCGTTTATAGATGAAGGATCCTCGGCTACATTCGTTGATCGTAGGCTGATAGACGAATTGGGCATCGAGGGCACCTTGAACCCTTTGTGTTTGAAGTGGACGGACGATACGCTACGAAATGAGTCCGATTCGAGGGAAGTTCAGCTGCGGATCTCAGGTGTGCACCAAGGAGCACTGGTGTACGACTTACGAAAGGCGCACACCTTGCAAGATCTGATGCTACCGGTGCAGACGCTACCGATCGAAAAGCTGGTAAAGCTATACCCGCATCTGAAGGGGCTCCCGATTGCCCCATATGCCAACGTGACGCCTCGTATCCTGATCGGTGTCGACAACATTCATCTGGGCAAGCCATTACGTTGTGTAGAAGGGAGCTTCAGCGAGCCGATTGCTACCAAGACAAGACTTGGATGGACAGTGTTTGGCCCTTGCTGCTTACCAGCCTCAGTAAGTAGTACGGCATATTTTAATCTCCATTTATGTGTCTGTAATGAAGAGGGAAATCAGAATCTGGACATGGCGCTGAAAAGATACTTCTCTTTGGAATCCATTGGAGTCAGCGCCGCACAGAGACTCTTGCCGAAAGAAGAAGAACGTGCGATTACGATGCTAAATACCGGAACGCGTCTTGTGGGAGATCGGTTTGAAACGGGCCTGCTATGGAAGTATGATGATGTGCGTCTTCCCTGTAACCGCGAGATGGCCCTTAAGCGCCACACGTGCCTGAAAAGGAAGTGCGAAAAGAATCCGGAATTAGCCAGGGCAATCAGCAATAAGATGCACGAGTATGCGGATAAAGGTTACATTCGACGTATGTCGGAAGACGAAATCGAAGCGAGGAGAGAAAGGGACTGGTATTTGCCGATATTCCCGGTTTACAACCCGAACAAACCCGGTAAGTTACGAATGGTATTCGATGCTGCCGCACAAGTACACGGAATAAGCCTCAACATGTTCCTGCTCACCGGCCCGGACCAACTAGTGGGATTGGTGCAAGTTCTGTATAAGTTTCGAGAGAATCGTATTGCCGTAACTGGAGACATCCGAGAAATGTTCTTTCAGGTGCGCATGAACCACGCAGACCAACGAAGCGAGATGGTATTCTGGGATGATGGCAGCAAACAGAATGGTGAACCTAGTGTGTATGCTGTTACGGTAATGACCTTCGGAGCGGCTTGCTCACCTGCTAGTGCCCACTTTGTGAAGAATCTTAACGCAGAGAGATTCGTTGACCGTTTCCCGCGAGCAGTGGAATGCATTAAGTATGAGCACTACGTGGACGATATGCTGGCCAGTGTCGAAACCGTGGACGAGGCAGTTACTCTGGCGGAGGATGTGCGGCTCGTACATTCGAAAGGCGGCTTTGAGATCCGGAACTGGCTGTCCAACTCGAAGTATGTCGTGCATAAGCTACGGTGGGGAGTCAACCAAAACAAGTGTGTCGACATGAGCTCGAACCAAGGCACCGAAAAGGTTCTAGGGATGTGGTGGAATACGGACGATGATATGCTTACCTTCCGCATAAATCCGCGCATGGATGAAGAGCTGTTGGCAGGTGGTAGACTGCCGACAAGGCGGGAAGTGCTGAGCACACTTATGATGATATATGATCCGTTGGGCCTCATTGGTCACTTCCTCATGTTCCTCAAGATACTTTTGCAGGACTTATGGCGAACCGGGATTCACTGGGACAAGAAAGTTGAAGGCGAAGCTGCAAAGAAATGGTTGAGATGGACTGGATTATTGCCGGAACTAGAAAAGCTAATGATCAGAAGGTGCTATCGTAGCATAACATCGTCGCCATGCGTGCAATTGCACGTCTTTACCGATGCAAGTCAAAGTGGAATGGCTGCAGTTGCTTACCTGCGCTTTGAGGAAAGCGGTGTGGTGGAGTGCGCACTGGTTGGGTCCAAAACGCGGGTGGCCCCGCTTAAACTCCTATCTATACCGCGACTGGAGCTTCAAGCGGCTGTGATAGGAGCACGCTTCGCGGACCACATCGCGAAGGCACATCGATTGAGGATCGACAAGAGAGTGTTCTGGACTGATTCGAGGAACGTGGTGAGCTGGATAAAGTCGGACCATAGGCGGTACAGCCCCTTTGTCGCCTTTCGGGTGAGTGAACTGTCCGAAATCACAGACGCTAACGAATGGCGTTGGCTTTCTACCAAGGTTAACGTAGCAGATGACGGAACGAAATGGCAAGGCGACCCGGATTTAACCTCATCCAGCAGATGGTTCCGAGGACCAGAGTTCCTGTGGGAAGTGGAAGAAAACTGGCCAATAAATAAGGACGATCCATGTGAGTCGTCGGAGGAACTACGGAAGAGCTTACTACACCATGCCATCGTTAGAAACGTAGTCGATTTCGCCCGGTTCTCACGATGGAAGAAGCTGTTAAGAACAGTGGGTTTCGTTCATCGATACGTTGGAAACCTACGGCGTCGAGCGAGACGGGAAAAGAAGGATGCGGGGCCACTGACGCAGGAAGAATTGTTGGCTGCAGAACGTACCCTGTACATATGGGCACAACTGGACGGGTTTGCTGCCGACATCAAGCGGATGAAGAGCGGTGCGAAGGAGAAACACCCTTGGAAGAATCTGCTCAAACGAGATAGCGTGCTGTACAAACTATCACCTGAAATCGACGAAAGAGGTATATTACGAATGCGGGGGCGACTAACTAATTGTACTTTGCTAGGTGATTCGCTGAGGAAACCTGTTATCTTACCTAGACGACATCCCGTCACGGACCTGGTCATCAAGGACTTCCACGAGCGATATTGCCATCAGAGTCACAGAACGGTGGTGGGTCAACTCCGTACGCGTTATCACATCCCGAAGTTGCTGGTGGAGTTCAACCGGGTTCGACGCGGTTGCCAGCATTGTAAGATAAGGGACGCCGCACCAAACCCACCGTTAATGGGCAATATTCCGCGGCAGAGAGTAGCAGTGAACCAACGAGCGTTTACCTATACCGGGCTGGATTATTTCGGGCCGATACTCGTGGTCGTGGGACGTCACTCCGAGAAGCGCTGGGGAGCGCTATTCACTTGCCTCACGACGAGAGCAGTTCATCTCGAACTGGCATTCGCACTAACAACCGCTTCGTGTATTTTAGCCATCCGGCGATTTATCGCAAGAAGAGGGTCCCCCAGAGAAATACTCAGCGACCGGGGCACTAATTTCGTCGGTGCTGCGAGAGAGCTTAACGTCGCCCTGAAGGATGTGGATGAAAATGCCCTGATGTCCAGATTTAGCGGTCCGGAACTAAAGTGGAGCTTCAACCCGCCAGCGGCACCCCATTTCGGCGGCAGTTGGGAGCGTCTCGTGCAGTCGGTGAAGAAAATTTTATGCAGCTTTGAATTACCACGGCTACCAACGGACGAGATATTAATGTCAACGCTGACGGAAGTGGAGATGATGATCAACTCTAGGCCACTTACCTACGTACCACTCGACGAGGAATCCGACAGCCCGATAACGCCGAACCACCTGCTTCTGGGAAGTTCCGACGGTAGTAAGCCAGCTGCCTGTTTCGACGATTCGCCGACAGGGATACGGACATCATTAGGAGCACTACACGTGAACGCGGAGATATTTTGGAAGCGGTGGATCGCGGACTATCTGCCAACCCTCACCCGCAGAACAAAATGGTTTGACTCGGTGCCGCCGATCAAGGAGGGAGATGTGGTGTTGATCGTGGATGGGAACTTACCCCGGAATACCTGGCCGATGGGACGTGTGCTTGAGGTGACCCGCGCGAGGGACGGTCAGGTTAGGCGCGCGAGGGTGCAGACCACGAACGGAATATTAGAACGACCGGCGACAAAGATAGCAGTTTTGGATGTGGGGGAACGATTGAGTAGAAAGTGAACCGCGTGGTATTGACAGGAGCTAAAGAGTAAACAAACGTCAGAAGAGTGTAACGCCCAGGAGCGTTATACTGGTGGGGAGAATGTTGTGATTACGATCACGACACGTTGTTTACATGTTAGGCTAGCAGTAACGCCCTACAACTCTAGCTGTTGTAGGGTTCCAGTATTAGTACAATGGACGAACAGTGCCACCATCATAGCAGCAGCGGGCGCGCTGTTCGCAAATGTATAAATAGAACCGAAGGAAGCGCCTTCGGTCTCTTTAAACCGTGACCAGCGATAATAAAGCACTAATTTTGTGATCTTTCGATACACCAAAAAGATCGTTACATTATTACTAAAATCGCGGGACGAAACCATTCACAACATTTCACAAAATTAGTTCACTTCACGTCTGTTCGAAATCGTATGTAAATCTTCGCGTAAGTAGTGCGTCTAAATTCGGTCGGACGATCCGCGCGCGCATATAAATCTCGCCTTTGGGAGTAGTGTTAATTCGCGTGGAAAGGAAGTGAAAATAAGTAGTTAGTTGTGCAATGGAAAGAGCAATACAAGACATTAGCTGTGAGGAGGTTGTGGAGCTGCAGGAGCAGCCAGCAACAGGGACCTCGGAAAGACGCACGAGCGACATAGAAGAACCACCGCAGGACGGGGAAGCGCCACCACCCGTCTTACCTCGGGACCTAGAGGTAAGAAGAAGGCGTATCGAGCTTCAGAAGAAGGAGCTCAAACTGGAAAATGCTCGGAAGAATTTGGAGCTGGAAAACGCTCGTAAGGAGCTGGATATCGAGCTGCAAGAAATCGAGCTAGAAGAGGAAATATCCGATCACAGCAGCCGGGTAAGCGCGTACGCCGCGAAAGCGGCAAATTGGTTGCGAGACACAAATCGTATCGGGGTGACGCCGGTAGCTCGCCCCCATGGCAACGGTCATCGCAATGGCGACTCGGGTCAGCCACCCTTGAACCCGATCGCGACCGCGGGAGTAATGGCAACACGCACGGCCCCGGCACCGCTGCGATACGACGACACAATGGCGGACGACGCGCGAGGTCGTCAACCTTCGACTCCGGTAACTGCCCGGTTTCCACCGAAATATGACTGTACGTGGGAGGTGGACCAAGCAGCGGCACAAGAACGCGAGTATATGGAATGGAGGCGTGCGGTGGAGGATTCGATTAAGGTTCACCGCGAAAGCAAGCACAGCCGTCCTTACAAACCGGAGGAGATAACGGGAGCAAATTCGACAATGGAGTCGAAACCAGCGACACAGAGACGTGTGTTACCCTTGACACCAGAACAAGAGTCAGCGCGCAAGTCGATCCCTAAGGAACTTCCGGCCTTTTCCGGAGACGTCGGGCAATGGCCATTATTTTACGCGACGTATGTGAGATCCACAATTCTTTGTGGTTTTAGTGACGACGAAAACCTAATACGGCTTCAACGGGCACTACGGGGACCGGCATTGGAATCGGTTGACCACCTTATGCTGCTACCGGACGGTTTGCCCAAAGTGATCGAGATTTTGCGCACGGAATACGGAAGGCCAGACCTCATAGTGGATAGTTTGATCGAGAAGGTGCGTAAGCTACCCCCCGTTCGTACCGAACGTTTAGAGACGCTGGCCACGTACGGCAAGATGATACGGAAAATGTGCGCGACAATAGAAGCTTCCGGGCTTCACGATTATGAATGCAACGTCACGCTGCTGAAGGAGCTGGTAGCGAAGCTTCCAGGAGAGCGGGTGTTAGAGTGGGCACGTTATAAACTAAAACTAAAGCGAGAGACCA
>NW_026525842.1:10000-15000 GCF_943734725.1 Anopheles marshallii | reverse complement strand
ATTTTCAAATTTCTCGTCGCGGAATCATGACTTTACTAGTAAAATTTGTTCCGGGTAGGGACCTCCCATACAAAATTTTCATCGCTCCAAAAGTGATTTCGTTTCACTTTTCAACATTTACAAGGTCCATAAATCATGTTTTGAGACGATATGGAAAAAAAAATTTTTTGCCCGTCTCGACCAACTCGACCGATGGTGACCACAGCAGGGTGCTCCATACAAATTTTCCTTATGTGGAATTTTCAGTGTAAAATAAGGTTTCTCCAATCGATCGCGGGTTTCACTTTTCATCATTTGCTAGGTCTAACTATGATGTTTTGAGTGGTCCCGCAAAAATTTTTTCTCTTGGCCAGTCGACCCTTTCGTCCATGTCGGTGTGTTCTGCAGTAGGGTGCTCCATACAAATTTTCCTTATGTGGAATTTTTCAGTGTAAAATAAGGTTTCTCCAATCGATCGCGGGTTTCACTTTTCATCATTTGCTAGGTCTAACTATGATGTTTTGAGTGGTCCCGCAAAAATTTTTTCTTGGACCGGGCCTTCCTTCCCGGCCCTGTCGGTGTGCTCTGCAGTAGGGTGCTCCATACAAATTTTCCTTATGTGGAATTTTTCAGTGTAAAATAAGGTTTCTCCAATCGATCGCGGGTTTCACTTTTCATCATTTGCTAGGTCTAACTATGATGTTTTGAGTGGTCCCGCAAAAATTTTTTCTTGGACCGGGCCTTCCTTCCCGGCCCTGTCGGTGTGCTCTGCAGTAGGGTGCTCCATACAAATTTTCCTTATGTGGAATTTTTCAGTGTAAAATAAGGTTTCTCCAATCGATCGCGGGTTTCACTTTTCATCATTTGCTAGGTCTAACTATGATGTTTTGAGTGGTCCCGCAAAAATTTTTTCTTGGACCGGGCCTTCCTTCCCGGCCCTGTCGGTGTGCTCTGCAGTAGGGTGCTCCATACAAATTTTCCTTATGTGGAATTTTTCAGTGTAAAATAAGGTTTCTCCAATCGATCGCGGGTTTCACTTTTCATCATTTGCTAGGTCTAACTATGATGTTTTGAGTGGTCCCGCAAAAATTTTTTCTCTTGGCCAGTCGACCCTTTCGTCCATGTCGGTGTGTTCTGCAGTAGGGTGCTCCATACAAATTTTCCTTATGTGGAATTTTTCAGTGTAAAATAAGGTTTCTCCAATCGATCGCGGGTTTCACTTTTCATCATTTGCTAGGTCTAACTATGATGTTTTGAGTGGTCCCGCAAAAATTTTTTCTTGGACCGGGCCTTCCTTCCCGGCCCTGTCGGTGTGCTCTGCAGTAGGGTGCTCCATACAAATTTTCCTTATGTGGAATTTTTCAGTGTAAAATAAGGTTTCTCCAATCGATCGCGGGTTTCACTTTTCATCATTTGCTAGGTCTAACTATGATGTTTTGAGTGGTCCCGCAAAAATTTTTTCTTGGACCGGGCCTTCCTTCCCGGCCCTGTCGGTGTGCTCTGCAGTAGGGTGCTCCATACAAATTTTCCTTATGTGGAATTTTTCAGTGTAAAATAAGGTTTCTCCAATCGATCGCGGGTTTCACTTTTCATCATTTGCTAGGTCTAACTATGATGTTTTGAGTGGTCCCGCAAAAATTTTTTCTCTTGGCCAGTCGACCCTTTCGTCCATGTCGGTGTGTTCTGCAGTAGGGTGCTCCATACAAATTTTCCTTATGTGGAATTTTTCAGTGTAAAATAAGGTTTCTCCAATCGATCGCGGGTTTCACTTTTCATCATTTGCTAGGTCTAACTATGATGTTTTGAGTGGTCCCGCAAAAATTTTTTCTTGGACCGGGCCTTCCTTCCCGGCCCTGTCGGTGTGCTCTGCAGTAGGGTGCTCCAACCAAGTTTTCCTAATGAAAGTTTTTCGTGGTTTCGTGTGAGTTAAAAACTCCGGAACTTGGCTTATTTTCACCATAATTTCCACATATGGTGACCAACTCAATAAACGTTTTGTGCGTATCCTATGGACAGTTTTTCGCGTTCAACTTGGTGAACTAGGGTTGTTTTCCCGAAGGGTAAAAAAATCTGGACTTAGCCAAATTTTGAAATCTCCAACCAATCTTGGCCTGTTAGATTATCTTGGTTGGGTTGCTATGGGCTGCTACGGCCTACTTGATAGGCAATGATGTTTCAACTCTTGGAAGCTTTCGTGGTTGTTTAGAACTGTCCATGGCCTTCTTGATAGAAATGGCTTATCGTGGCCATGGACTTAGCAACATTTTGAGATCCAATCTTGGCCTGTTAGAGTATCTTGGTTGGGTTGCTATGGGCTGCTACGGCCTACTTGATAGGCAATGTTTCAACTCTTGGAAGCTTTCGTGGTTGTTTAGAACTGTCCATGGCCTTCTTGATAGAAATGGCTTATCGTGGCCATGGACTTAGCCAAATTTTGAAGTCTCCAACCAATCTTGGCCTGTTAGAGTATCTTGGTTGGGTTGCTATGGGCTGCTACGGCCTACTTGATAGGCAATGTTTCAACTCTTGGAAGCTTTCGTGGTTGCTAAGCACTGTCCATGGCCTTCTTGATAGAAATGGCTTATGGTGGCCATGGACTTAGCCAAATTTTGAATTCTCCAACCAATCTTGGCCTGTTAGAGTATCTTGGTTGGGTTGCTATGGGCTGCTACGGCCTACTTGATAGGCAATGTTTCAACTCTTGGAAGCTTTCGTGGTTGCTAAGCACAGTTCGTGGCCTTCTTGGTAGAAATGGCTTATCGTGGCCATGGACTTAGCAAAATTTTGAATTCTCCAACCAATCTTGGCCTGTTAGAGTATCTTGGTTGGGTTGCTATGGGCTGGTACGGCCTACTTGATAGGCAATGTTTCAACTCTTGGAAGCTTTCGTGGTTGCTAAGCACTGTCCATGGCCTTCTTGGTAGAAATGGCTTATGGTGGCCATGGACTTAGCCAAATTTTGAAATCTCCAACCAATCTTGGCCTGTTAGATTATCTTGGTTGGGTTGCTATGGGCTGCTACGGCCTACTTGATAGGCAATGTTTCAACTCTTGGAAGCTTTCGTGGTTGCTAAGCACAGTTCGTGGCCTTCTTGATAGAAATGGCTTATGGTGGCCATGGACTTAGCCAAATTTTGAAGTCTCCAACCAATCTTGGCCTGTTAGAGTATCTTGGTTGGGTTGCTATGGGCTGGTACGGCCTACTTGATAGGCAATGTTTCAACTCTTGGAAGCTTTCGTGGTTGCTAAGCACTGTTCGTGGCCTTCTTGATAGAAATGGCTTATGGTGGCCATGGACTTAGCAAAATTTTGAATTCTCCAACCAATCTTGGCCTGTTAGAGTATCTTGGTTGGGTTGCTATGGGCTGCTACGGCCTACTTGATAGGCAATGTTTCAACTCTTGGAAGCTTTCGTGGTTGTTTAGAACTGTCCATGGCCTTCTTGATAGAAATGGCTTATCGTGGCCATGGACTTAGCAACATTTTGAGATCCAATCTTGGCCTGTTAGAGTATCTTGGTTGGGTTGCTATGGGCTGCTACGGCCTACTTGATAGGCAATGTTTCAACTCTTGGAAGCTTTCGTGGTTGTTTAGAACTGTCCATGGCCTTCTTGATAGAAATGGCTTATCGTGGCCATGGACTTAGCAACATTTTGAGATCCAATCTTGGCCTGTTAGAGTATCTTGGTTGGTTTGCTATGGGCTGGTACGGCCTACTTGATAGGCAATGTTTCAACTCTTGGAACCTTTCGTGGTTGCTAAGCACTGTCCATGGCCTTCTTGATAGAAATGGCTTATGGTGGCCATGGACTTAGCAAAATTTTGAAGTCTCCAACCAATCTTGGCCTGTTAGATTATCTTGGTTGGTTTGCTATGGGCTGGTACGGCCTACTTGATAGGCAATGTTTCAACTCTTGGAAGCTTTCGTGGTTGCTAAGCACTGTCCATGGCCTTCTTGATAGAAATGGCTTATGGTGGCCATGGACTTAGCCAAATTTTGAATTCTCCAACCAATCTTGGCCTGTTAGAGTATCTTGGTTGGGTTGCTATGGGCTGCTACGGCCTACTTGATAGGCAATGTTTCAACTCTTGGAAGCTTTCGTGGTTGTTTAGAACTGTCCATGGCCTTCTTGATAGAAATGGCTTATCGTGGCCATGGACTTAGCAACATTTTGAGATCCAATCTTGGCCTGTTAGAGTATCTTGGTTGGGTTGCTATGGGCTGCTACGGCCTACTTGATAGGCAATGTTTCAACTCTTGGAAGCTTTCGTGGTTGTTTAGAACTGTCCATGGCCTTCTTGATAGAAATGGCTTATCGTGGCCATGGACTTAGCCAAATTTTGAAGTCTCCAACCAATCTTGGCCTGTTAGAGTATCTTGGTTGGGTTGCTATGGGCTGCTACGGCCTACTTGATAGGCAATGTTTCAACTCTTGGAAGCTTTCGTGGTTGCTAAGCACTGTCCATGGCCTTCTTGATAGAAATGGCTTATGGTGGCCATGGACTTAGCCAAATTTTGAATTCTCCAACCAATCTTGGCCTGTTAGAGTATCTTGGTTGGGTTGCTATGGGCTGCTACGGCCTACTTGATAGGCAATGTTTCAACTCTTGGAAGCTTTCGTGGTTGCTAAGCACAGTTCGTGGCCTTCTTGGTAGAAATGGCTTATCGTGGCCATGGACTTAGCAAAATTTTGAATTCTCCAACCAATCTTGGCCTGTTAGAGTATCTTGGTTGGGTTGCTATGGGCTGGTACGGCCTACTTGATAGGCAATGTTTCAACTCTTGGAAGCTTTCGTGGTTGCTAAGCACTGTCCATGGCCTTCTTGGTAGAAATGGCTTATGGTGGCCATGGACTTAGCCAAATTTTGAAATCTCCAACCAATCTTGGCCTGTTAGATTATCTTGGTTGGGTTGCTATGGGCTGCTACGGCCTACTTGATAGGCAATGTTTCAACTCTTGGAAGCTTTCGTGGTTGCTAAGCACAGTTCGTGGCCTTCTTGATAGAAATGGCTTATGGTG
>NW_026525841.1:0-21081 GCF_943734725.1 Anopheles marshallii | reverse complement strand
ATTTTGATGAAGAGTTTCATGCAAGTTTTACACGAAAAAGTGAAATATTGATGTGCAAAAAAGTTTCTCAAATCCATCTCGTATTTAACTTTTTATCATTTTGGGGCCTTAAACTGATGTTTTTGAGGGTTTCGAAGCAAAAGCATTAGTCCGACTCGTTCTAACTGAGCCGGAAAAAGTTAAATTTTTATGAAGAGTTTCATGCAAGTTTTACACGAAAAAGTGAAATATTGATGTGCAAAAAAGTTTCTCAAATCCATCTCGTATTTGACTTTTTATCATTTTGGGGCCTTAAACTGATGTTTTTGAGGGTTTCGAAGCAAAAGCATTAGTCCGACTCGTTCTAACTGAGCCGGAAAAAGTTAAATTTTTATGAAGAGTTTCATGCAAGTTTTACACGTAAAAGTGAAATATTGATGTGCAAAAAAGTTTCTCAAATCCATCTCGTATTTAACTTTTTATCATTTTGGGGCCTTAAACTGATGTTTTTGAGGGTTTCGAAGCAAAAGCATTAGTCCGACTCGTTCTAACTGAGCCGGAAAAAGTTAAATTTTTATGAAGAGTTTCATGCAAGTTTTACACGAAAAAGTGAAATATTGATGTGCAAAAAAGTTTCTCAAATCCATCTCGTATTTAACTTTTTATCATTTTGGGGCCTTAAACTGATGTTTTTGAGGGTTTCGAAGCAAAAGCATTAGTCCGACTCGTTCTAACTGAGCCGGAAAAAGTTAAATTTTTATGAAGAGTTTCATGCAAGTTTTACACGTAAAAGTGAAATATTGATGTGCAAAAAAGTTTCTCAAATCCATCTCGTATTTAACTTTTTATCATTTTGGGGGCCTCAAACTGATGTTTTTGAGGGTTGCGAAACAAAAGTATTACTCCGACTCGTTCTAACTGAGCCGGAAAAAGTTAAATTTTGATGAAGAGTTTCATGCAAGTTTTACACGAAAAAGTGAAATATTGATGTGCAAAAAAGTTTCTCAAATCCATCTCGTATTTAACTTTTTATCATTTTGGGGCCTTAAACTGATGTTTTTGAGGGTTTCGAAGCAAAAGCATTAGTCCGACTCGTTCTAACTGAGCCGGAAAAAGTTAAATTTTTATGAAGAGTTTCATGCAAGTTTTACACGAAAAAGTGAAATATTGATGTGCAAAAAAGTTTCTCAAATCCATCTCGTATTTAACTTTTTATCATTTTGGGGCCTCAAACTGATGTTTTTGAGGGTTTCGAAACAAAAGTATTAGTCCGACTCGTTCTAACTGAGCCGGAAAAAGTTAAATTTTGATGAAGAGTTTCATGCAAGTTTTACACGTAAAAGTGAAATATTGATGTGCAAAAAAGTTTCTCAAATCCATCTCGTATTTAACTTTTTATCATTTTGGGGCCTTAAACTGATGTTTTTGAGGGTTTCGAAGCAAAAGCATTAGTCCGACTCGTTCTTACTTAGCCGGAAAAAGTTAAATTTTGATGAAGAGTTTCATGCAAGTTTTACACGAAAAAGTGAAATATTGATGTGCAAAAAAGTTTCTCAAATCCATCTCGTATTTAACTTTTTATCATTTTGGGGCCTTAAACTGATGTTTTTGAGGGTTTCGAAGCAAAAGCATTAGTCCGACTCGTTCTAACTGAGCCGGAAAAAGTTAAATTTTGATGAAGAGTTTCATGCAAGTTTTACACGAAAAAGTGAAATATTGATGTGCAAAAAAGTTTCTCAAATCCATCTCGTATTTAACTTTTTATCATTTTGGGGCCTTAAACTGATGTTTTTGAGGGTTTCGAAGCAAAAGCATTAGTCCGACTCGTTCTAACTGAGCCGGAAAAAGTTAAATTTTTATGAAGAGTTTCATGCAAGTTTTACACGAAAAAGTGAAATATTGATGTGCAAAAAAGTTTCTCAAATCCATCTCGTATTTAACTTTTTATCATTTTGGGGCCTTAAACTGATGTTTTTGAGGGTTTCGAAGCAAAAGCATTAGTCCGACTCGTTCTAACTGAGCCGGAAAAAGTTAAATTTTGATGAAGAGTTTCATGCAAGTTTTACACGAAAAAGTGAAATATTGATGTGCAAAAAAGTTTCTCAAATCCATCTCGTATTTAACTTTTTATCATTTTGGGGCCTTAAACTGATGTTTTTGAGGGTTTCGAAGCAAAAGCATTAGTCCGACTCGTTCTAACTGAGCCGGAAAAAGCTAAATTTTGATGAAGAGTTTCATGCAAGTTTTACACGTAAAAGTGAAATATTGATGTGCAAAAAAGTTTCTCAAATCCATCTCGTATTTAACTTTTTATCATTTTGGGGCCTTAAACTGATGTTTTTGAGGGTTTCGAAGCAAAAGCATTAGTCCGACTCGTTCTAACTGAGCCGGAAAAAGTTAAATTTTGATGAAGAGTTTCATGCAAGTTTTACACGAAAAAGTGAAATATTGATGTGCAAAAAAAGTTTCTCAAATCCATCTCGTATTTAACTTTTTATCATTTTGGGGCCTTAAACTGATGTTTTTGAGGGTTTCGAAACAAAAGCATTAGTCCGACTCGTTCTAACTGAGCCGGAAAAAGTTAAATTTTGATGAAGAGTTTCATGCAAGTTTTACACGAAAAAGTGAAATATTGATGTGCAAAAAAGTTTCTCAAATCCATCTCGTATTTGACTTTTTATCATTTTGGGGCCTTAAACTGATGTTTTTGAGGGTTTCGAAGCAAAAGCATTAGTCCGACTCGTTCTAACTGAGCCGGAAAAAGTTAAATTTTTATGAAGAGTTTCATGCAAGTTTTACACGTAAAAGTGAAATATTGATGTGCAAAAAAGTTTCTCAAATCCATCTCGTATTTAACTTTTTATCATTTTGGGGCCTCAAACTGATGTTTTTGAGGGTTTCGAAGCAAAAGCATTAGTCCGACTCGTTCTAACTGAGCCGGAAAAAGTTAAATTTTGATGAAGAGTTTCATGCAAGTTTTACACGAAAAAGTGAAATATTGATGTGCAAAAAAGTTTCTCAAATCCATCTCGTATTTAACTTTTTATCATTTTGGGGCCTTAAACTGATGTTTTTGAGGGTTTCGAAGCAAAAGCATTAGTCCGACTCGTTCTAACTGAGCCGGAAAAAGTTAAATTTTTATGAAGAGTTTCATGCAAGTTTTACACGTAAAAGTGAAATATTGATGTGCAAAAAAGTTTCTCAAATCCATCTCGTATTTAACTTTTTATCATTTTGGGGCCTTAAACTGATGTTTTTGAGGGTTTCGAAGCAAAAGCATTAGTCCGACTCGTTCTAACTGAGCCGGAAAAAGTTAAATTTTGATGAAGAGTTTCATGCAAGTTTTACACGTAAAAGTGAAATATTGATGTGCAAAAAAGTTTCTCAAATCCATCTCGTATTTAACTTTTTATCATTTTGGGGCCTTAAACTGATGTTTTTGAGGGTTTCGAAGCAAAAGCATTAGTCCGACTCGTTCTAACTGAGCCGGAAAAAGTTAAATTTTGATGAAGAGTTTCATGCAAGTTTTACACGAAAAAGTGAAATATTGATGTGCAAAAAAGTTTCTCAAATCCATCTCGTATTTAACTTTTTATCATTTTGGGGCCTTAAACTGATGTTTTTGAGGGTTGCGAAACAAAAGTATTACTCCGACTCGTTCTAACTGAGTCGGAAAAAGTTAAATTTTGATGAAGAGTTTCATGCAAGTTTTACACGAAAAAGTGAAATATTGATGTGCAAAAAAGTTTCTCAAATCCATCTCGTATTTAACTTTTTATCATTTTGGGGCCTTAAACTGATGTTTTTGAGGGTTTCGAAGCAAAAGCATTAGTCCGACTCGTTCTAACTGAGCCGGAAAAAGTTAAATTTTGATGAAGAGTTTCATGCAAGTTTTACACGAAAAAGTGAAATATTGATGTGCAAAAAAGTTTCTCAAATCCATCTCGTATTTAACTTTTTATCATTTTGGGGCCTTAAACTGATGTTTTTGAGGGTTTCGAAGCAAAAGCATTAGTCCGACTCGTTCTAACTGAGCCGGAAAAAGTTAAATTTTTATGAAGAGTTTCATGCAAGTTTTACACGTAAAAGTGAAATATTGATGTGCAAAAAAGTTTCTCAAATCCATCTCGTATTTAACTTTTTATCATTTTGGGGCCTTAAACTGATGTTTTTGAGGGTTTCGAAGCAAAAGCATTAGTCCGACTCGTTCTAACTGAGCCGGAAAAAGTTAAATTTTTATGAAGAGTTTCATGCAAGTTTTACACGAAAAAGTGAAATATTGATGTGCAAAAAAGTTTCTCAAATCCATCTCGTATTTAACTTTTTATCATTTTGGGGCCTTAAACTGATGTTTTTGAGGGTTTCGAAGCAAAAGCATTAGTCCGACTCGTTCTAACTGAGCCGGAAAAAGTTAAATTTTGATGAAGAGTTTCATGCAAGTTTTACACGTAAAAGTGAAATATTGATGTGCAAAAAAGTTTCTCAAATCCATCTCGTATTTAACTTTTTATCATTTTGGGGCCTTAAACTGATGTTTTTTGAGGGTTTCGAAGCAAAAGCATTAGTCCGACTCGTTCTAACTGAGCCGGAAAAAGTTAAATTTTGATGAAGAGTTTCATGCAAGTTTTACACGAAAAAGTGAAATATTGATGTGCAAAAAAGTTTCTCAAATCCATCTCGTATTTAACTTTTTATCATTTTGGGGCCTTAAACTGATGTTTTTGAGGGTTTCGAAGCAAAAGTATTAGTCCGACTCGTTCTAACTGAGCCGGAAAAAGTTAAATTTTGATGAAGAGTTTCATGCAAGTTTTACACGAAAAAGTGAAATATTGATGTGCAAAAAAGTTTCTCAAATCCATCTCGTATTTAACTTTTTATCATTTTGGGGCCTTAAACTGATGTTTTTGAGGGTTTCGAAGCAAAAGCATTAGTCCGACTCGTTCTAACTGAGCCGGAAAAAGTTAAATTTTTATGAAGAGTTTCATGCAAGTTTTACACGAAAAAGTGAAATATTGATGTGCAAAAAAGTTTCTCAAATCCATCTCGTATTTAACTTTTTATCATTTTGGGGCCTTAAACTGATGTTTTTGAGGGTTTCGAAGCAAAAGCATTAGTCCGACTCGTTCTAACTGAGCCGGAAAAAGTTAAATTTTTATGAAGAGTTTCATGCAAGTTTTACACGTAAAAGTGAAATATTGATGTGCAAAAAAGTTTCTCAAATCCATCTCGTATTTAACTTTTTATCATTTTGGGGCCTTAAACTGATGTTTTTGAGGGTTTCGAAGCAAAAGCATTAGTCCGACTCGTTCTAACTGAGCCGGAAAAAGTTAAATTTTTATGAAGAGTTTCATGCAAGTTTCACACGAAAAAGTGAAATATTGATGTGCAAAAAAGTTTCTCAAATCCATCTCGTATTTAACTTTTTATCATTTTGGGGCCTTAAACTGATGTTTTTGAGGGTTTCGAAGCAAAAGCATTAGTCCGACTCGTTCTAACTGAGCCGGAAAAAGTTAAATTTTGATGAAGAGTTTCATGCAAGTTTTACACGTAAAAGTGAAATATTGATGTGCAAAAAAGTTTCTCAAATCCATCTCGTATTTAACTTTTTATCATTTTGGGGCCTTAAACTGATGTTTTTGAGGGTTTCGAAGCAAAAGCATTAGTCCGACTCGTTCTAACTGAGCCGGAAAAAGTTAAATTTTGATGAAGAGTTTCATGCAAGTTTTACACGAAAAAGTGAAATATTGATGTGCAAAAAAGTTTCTCAAATCCATCTCGTATTTAACTTTTTATCATTTTGGGGCCTTAAACTGATGTTTTTGAGGGTTTCGAAGCAAAAGCATTAGTCCGACTCGTTCTAACTGAGCCGGAAAAAGTTAAATTTTGATGAAGAGTTTCATGCAAGTTTTACACGAAAAAGTGAAATATTGATGTGCAAAAAAGTTTCTCAAATCCATCTCGTATTTAACTTTTTATCATTTTGGGGCCTTAAACTGATGTTTTTGAGGGTTTCGAAGCAAAAGCATTAGTCCGACTCGTTCTAACTGAGCCGGAAAAAGTTAAATTTTTATGAAGAGTTTCATGCAAGTTTTACACGAAAAAGTGAAATATTGATGTGCAAAAAAGTTTCTCAAATCCATCTCGTATTTAACTTTTTATCATTTTGGGGCCTTAAACTGATGTTTTTGAGGGTTTCGAAGCAAAAGCATTAGTCCGACTCGTTCTAACTGAGCCGGAAAAAGTTAAATTTTTATGAAGAGTTTCATGCAAGTTTTACACGAAAAAGTGAAATATTGATGTGCAAAAAAGTTTCTCAAATCCATCTCGTATTTAACTTTTTATCATTTTGGGGCCTTAAACTGATGTTTTTGAGGGTTTCGAAGCAAAAGCATTAGTCCGACTCGTTCTAACTGAGCCGGAAAAAGTTAAATTTTGATGAAGAGTTTCATGCAAGTTTTACACGAAAAAGTGAAATATTGATGTGCAAAAAAGTTTCTCAAATCCATCTCGTATTTAACTTTTTATCATTTTGGGGCCTTAAACTGATGTTTTTGAGGGTTTCGAAGCAAAAGCATTAGTCCGACTCGTTCTTGCTGAGCCGGAAAAAGTTAAATTTTGATGAAGAGTTTCATGCAAGTTTTACACGTAAAAGTGAAATATTGATGTGCAAAAAAGTTTCTCAAATCCATCTCGTATTTAACTTTTTATCATTTTGGGGCCTTAAACTGATGTTTTTGAGGGTTGCGAAACAAAAGTATTACTCCGACTCGTTCTAACTGAGTCGGAAAAAGCTAAATTTTGATGAAGAGTTTCATGCAAGTTTTACACGTAAAAGTGAAATATTGATGTGCAAAAAAGTTTCTCAAATCCATCTCGTATTTAACTTTTTATCATTTTGGGGCCTTAAACTGATGTTTTTGAGGGTTTTGAAGCAAAAGCATTAGTCCGACTCGTTCTAACTGAGCCGGAAAAAGTTAAATTTTGATGAAGAGTTTCATGCAAGTTTCACACGAAAAAGTGAAATATTGATGTGCAAAAAAGTTTCTCAAATCCATCTCGTATTTGACTTTTTATCATTTTGGGGCCTTAAACTGATGTTTTTGAGGGTTTCGAAGCAAAAGCATTAGTCCGACTCGTTCTAACTGAGCCGGAAAAAGTTAAATTTTTATGAAGAGTTTCATGCAAGTTTTACACGTAAAAGTGAAATATTGATGTGCAAAAAAGTTTCTCAAATCCATCTCGTATTTAACTTTTTATCATTTTGGGGCCTTAAACTGATGTTTTTGAGGGTTTTGAAGCAAAAGCATTAGTCCGACTCGTTCTAACTGAGCCGGAAAAAGTTAAATTTTGATGAAGAGTTTCATGCAAGTTTTACACGTAAAAGTGAAATATTGATGTGCAAAAAAGTTTCTCAAATCCATCTCGTATTTAACTTTTTATCATTTTGGGGCCTTAAACTGATGTTTTTGAGGGTTTTGAAGCAAAAGCATTAGTCCGACTCGTTCTAACTGAGCCGGAAAAAGTTAAATTTTGATGAAGAGTTTCATGCAAGTTTTACACGTAAAAGTGAAATATTGATGTGCAAAAAAGTTTCTCAAATCCATCTCGTATTTAACTTTTTATCATTTTGGGGCCTTAAACTGATGTTTTTGAGGGTTTTGAAGCAAAAGCATTAGTCCGACTCGTTCTAACTGAGCCGGAAAAAGTTAAATTTTGATGAAGAGTTTCATGCAAGTTTTACACGTAAAAGTGAAATATTGATGTGCAAAAAAGTTTCTCAAATCCATCTCGTATTTAACTTTTTATCATTTTGGGGCCTTAAACTGATGTTTTTGAGGGTTTCGAAGCAAAAGCATTAGTCCGACTCGTTCTAACTTAGCCGGAAAAAGTTAAATTTTTATGAAGAGTTTCATGCAAGTTTTACACGTAAAAGTGAAATATTGATGTGCAAAAAAGTTTCTCAAATCCATCTCGTATTTAACTTTTTATCATTTTGGGGCCTTAAACTGATGTTTTTGAGGGTTTCGAAGCAAAAGCATTAGTCCGACTCGTTCTAACTGAGCCGGAAAAAGTTAAATTTTGATGAAGAGTTTCATGCAAGTTTTACACGTAAAAGTGAAATATTGATGTGCAAAAAAGTTTCTCAAATCCATCTCGTATTTAACTTTTTATCATTTTGGGGCCTTAAACTGATGTTTTTGAGGGTTTCGAAGCAAAAGCATTAGTCCGACTCGTTCTAACTGAGCCGGAAAAAGTTAAATTTTTATGAAGAGTTTCATGCAAGTTTTACACGTAAAAGTGAAATATTGATGTGCAAAAAAGTTTCTCAAATCCATCTCGTATTTAACTTTTTATCATTTTGGGGCCTTAAACTGATGTTTTTGAGGGTTTCGAAACAAAAGTATTAGTCCGACTCGTTCTAACTGAGCCGGAAAAAGTTAAATTTTGATGAAGAGTTTCATGCAAGTTTTACACGAAAAAGTGAAATAGCAACGTACAAAAAAGTTTTGCAAATCCATCTCGTATTTAACTTTTTATCATTTTGGGGCCTTAAACTGATGTTTTTGAGGGTTTCGAAGCAAAAGCATTAGTCCGACTCGTTCTAACTGAGCCGGAAAAAGTTAAATTTTTATGAAGAGTTTCATGCAAGTTTTACACGTAAAAGTGAAATATTGATGTGCAAAAAAGTTTCTCAAATCCATCTCGTATTTAACTTTTTATCATTTTGGGGCCTTAAACTGATGTTTTTGAGGGTTTTGAAGCAAAAGCATTAGTCCGACTCGTTCTAACTGAGCCGGAAAAAGTTAAATTTTGATGAAGAGTTTCATGCAAGTTTTACACGTAAAAGTGAAATATTGATGTGCAAAAAAGTTTCTCAAATCCATCTCGTATTTAACTTTTTATCATTTTGGGGCCTTAAACTGATGTTTTTGAGGGTTTCGAAGCAAAAGCATTAGTCCGACTCGTTCTAACTGAGCCGGAAAAAGTTAAATTTTTATGAAGAGTTTCATGCAAGTTTTACACGTAAAAGTGAAATATTGATGTGCAAAAAAGTTTCTCAAATCCATCTCGTATTTAACTTTTTATCATTTTGGGGCCTTAAACTGATGTTTTTGAGGGTTTCGAAGCAAAAGCATTAGTCCGACTCGTTCTAACTGAGCCGGAAAAAGTTAAATTTTGATGAAGAGTTTCATGCAAGTTTTACACGAAAAAGTGAAATATTGATGTGCAAAAAAGTTTCTCAAATCCATCTCGTATTTAACTTTTTATCATTTTGGGGCCTTAAACTGATGTTTTTGAGGGTTTCGAAGCAAAAGCATTAGTCCGACTCGTTCTAACTGAGCCGGAAAAAGTTAAATTTTTATGAAGAGTTTCATGCAAGTTTTACACGTAAAAGTGAAATATTGATGTGCAAAAAAGTTTCTCAAATCCATCTCGTATTTAACTTTTTATCATTTTGGGGCCTTAAACTGATGTTTTTGAGGGTTTCGAAGCAAAAGCATTAGTCCGACTCGTTCTAACTTAGCCGGAAAAAGTTAAATTTTAATGAAGAGTTTCATGCAAGTTTCACACGAAAAAGTGAAATATTGATGTGCAAAAAAGTTTCTCAAATCCATCTCGTATTTAACTTTTTATCATTTTGGGGCCTTAAACTGATGTTTTTGAGGGTTTCGAAGCAAAAGCATTAGTCCGACTCGTTCTAACTGAGCCGGAAAAAGTTAAATTTTGATGAAGAGTTTCATGCAAGTTTTACACGTAAAAGTGAAATATTGATGTGCAAAAAAGTTTCTCAAATCCATCTCGTATTTAACTTTTTATCATTTTGGGGCCTTAAACTGATGTTTTTGAGGGTTTCGAAGCAAAAGCATTAGTCCGACTCGTTCTAACTGAGCCGGAAAAAGTTAAATTTTGATGAAGAGTTTCATGCAAGTTTTACACGTAAAAGTGAAATATTGATGTGCAAAAAAGTTTCTCAAATCCATCTCGTATTTAACTTTTTATCATTTTGGGGCCTTAAACTGATGTTTTTGAGGGTTTTGAAGCAAAAGCATTAGTCCGACTCGTTCTAACTGAGCCGGAAAAAGTTAAATTTTGATGAAGAGTTTCATGCAAGTTTTACACGAAAAAGTGAAATATTGATGTGCAAAAAAGTTTCTCAAATCCATCTCGTATTTAACTTTTTATCATTTTGGGGCCTTAAACTGATGTTTTTGAGGGTTTCGAAGCAAAAGCATTAGTCCGACTCGTTCTAACTGAGCCGGAAAAAGTTAAATTTTTATGAAGAGTTTCATGCAAGTTTTACACGTAAAAGTGAAATATTGATGTGCAAAAAAGTTTCTCAAATCCATCTCGTATTTAACTTTTTATCATTTTGGGGCCTTAAACTGATGTTTTTGAGGGTTTTGAAGCAAAAGCATTAGTCCGACTCGTTCTAACTGAGCCGGAAAAAGTTAAATTTTGATGAAGAGTTTCATGCAAGTTTTACACGTAAAAGTGAAATATTTATGTGCAAAAAAGTTTCTCAAATCCATCTCGTATTTAACTTTTTATCATTTTGGGGCCTTAAACTGATGTTTTTGAGGGTTTTGAAGCAAAAGCATTAGTCCGACTCGTTCTAACTGAGCCGGAAAAAGTTAAATTTTGATGAAGAGTTTCATGCAAGTTTTACACGTAAAAGTGAAATATTGATGTGCAAAAAAGTTTCTCAAATCCATCTCGTATTTAACTTTTTATCATTTTGGGGCCTTAAACTGATGTTTTTTGAGGGTTTTGAAGCAAAAGCATTAGTCCGACTCGTTCTAACTGAGCCGGAAAAAGTTAAATTTTGATGAAGAGTTTCATGCAAGTTTTACACGTAAAAGTGAAATATTGATGTGCAAAAAAGTTTCTCAAATCCATCTCGTATTTAACTTTTTATCATTTTGGGGCCTTAAACTGATGTTTTTGAGGGTTTCGAAGCAAAAGCATTAGTCCGACTCGTTCTAACTGAGCCGGAAAAAGTTAAATTTTTATGAAGAGTTTCATGCAAGTTTTACACGTAAAAGTGAAATATTGATGTGCAAAAAAGTTTCTCAAATCCATCTCGTATTTAACTTTTTATCATTTTGGGGCCTTAAACTGATGTTTTTGAGGGTTTTGAAGCAAAAGCATTAGTCCGACTCGTTCTAACTGAGCCGGAAAAAGTTAAATTTTGATGAAGAGTTTCATGCAAGTTTTACACGTAAAAGTGAAATATTGATGTGCAAAAAAGTTTCTCAAATCCATCTCGTATTTAACTTTTTATCATTTTGGGGCCTTAAACTGATGTTTTTGAGGGTTTTGAAGCAAAAGCATTAGTCCGACTCGTTCTAACTGAGCCGGAAAAAGTTAAATTTTGATGAAGAGTTTCATGCAAGTTTCACACGAAAAAGTGAAATATTGATGTGCAAAAAAGTTTCTCAAATCCATCTCGTATTTAACTTTTTATCATTTTGGGGCCTTAAACTGATGTTTTTGAGGGTTTCGAAGCAAAAGCATTAGTCCGACTCGTTCTAACTTAGCCGGAAAAAGTTAAATTTTTATGAAGAGTTTCATGCAAGTTTCACACGAAAAAGTGAAATATTGATGTGCAAAAAAGTTTCTCAAATCCATCTCGTATTTAACTTTTTAT
The DNA here is from genome assembly GCF_943734725.1 of Anopheles marshallii. NCBI lineage: Eukaryota > Metazoa > Arthropoda > Insecta > Diptera > Culicidae > Anopheles > Anopheles marshallii. Next base: position 9,452 of record NW_026525841.1, on the reverse strand, counting down.
CATTTTGGGGCCTTAAACTGATGTTTTTGAGGGTTTCGAAGCAAAAGCATTAGTCCGACTCGTTCTAACTTAGCCGGAAAAAGTTAAATTTTTATGAAGAGTTTCATGCAAGTTTTACACGTAAAAGTGAAATATTGATGTGCAAAAAAGTTTCTCAAATCCATCTCGTATTTAACTTTTTATCATTTTGGGGCCTTAAACTGATGTTTTTGAGGGTTTCGAAGCAAAAGCATTAGTCCGACTCGTTCTAACTGAGCCGGAAAAAGTTAAATTTTTATGAAGAGTTTCATGCAAGTTTTACACGAAAAAGTGAAATATTGATGTGCAAAAAAGTTTCTCAAATCCATCTCGTATTTAACTTTTTATCATTTTGGGGCCTTAAACTGATGTTTTTGAGGGTTGCGAAACAAAAGTATTAGTCCGACTCGTTCTAACTGAGTCGGAAAAAGCTAAATTTTGATGAAGAGTTTCATGCAAGTTTTACACGTAAAAGTGAAATATTGATGTGCAAAAAAGTTTCTCAAATCCATCTCGTATTTAACTTTTTATCATTTTGGGGCCTCAAACTGATGTTTTTGAGGGTTGCGAAACAAAAGTATTACTCCGACTCGTTCTAACTGAGCCGGAAAAAGTTAAATTTTGATGAAGAGTTTCATGCAAGTTTTACACGAAAAAGTGAAATATTGATGTGCAAAAAAGTTTCTCAAATCCATCTCGTATTTAACTTTTTATCATTTTGGGGCCTTAAACTGATGTTTTTGAGGGTTTCGAAGCAAAAGCATTAGTCCGACTCGTTCTAACTGAGCCGGAAAAAGTTAAATTTTGATGAAGAGTTTCATGCAAGTTTTACACGAAAAAGTGAAATATTGATGTGCAAAAAAGTTTCTCAAATCCATCTCGTATTTAACTTTTTATCATTTTGGGGCCTTAAACTGATGTTTTTGAGGGTTTCGAAGCAAAAGCATTAGTCCGACTCGTTCTAACTGAGCCGGAAAAAGTTAAATTTTTATGAAGAGTTTCATGCAAGTTTTACACGAAAAAGTGAAATATTGATGTGCAAAAAAGTTTCTCAAATCCATCTCGTATTTAACTTTTTATCATTTTGGGGCCTTAAACTGATGTTTTTGAGGGTTTCGAAGCAAAAGCATTAGTCCGACTCGTTCTAACTGAGCCGGAAAAAGTTAAATTTTGATGAAGAGTTTCATGCAAGTTTTACACGTAAAAGTGAAATATTGATGTGCAAAAAAGTTTCTCAAATCCATCTCGTATTTAACTTTTTATCATTTTGGGGCCTTAAACTGATGTTTTTGAGGGTTTTGAAGCAAAAGCATTAGTCCGACTCGTTCTAACTGAGCCGGAAAAAGTTAAATTTTGATGAAGAGTTTCATGCAAGTTTTACACGTAAAAGTGAAATATTGATGTGCAAAAAAGTTTCTCAAATCCATCTCGTATTTAACTTTTTATCATTTTGGGGCCTTAAACTGATGTTTTTGAGGGTTTTGAAGCAAAAGCATTAGTCCGACTCGTTCTAACTTAGCCGGAAAAAGTTAAATTTTGATGAAGAGTTTCATGCAAGTTTTACACGAAAAAGTGAAATATTGATGTGCAAAAAAGTTTCTCAAATCCATCTCGTATTTAACTTTTTATCATTTTGGGGCCTTAAACTGATGTTTTTGAGGGTTTTGAAGCAAAAGCATTAGTCCGACTCGTTCTAACTGAGCCGGAAAAAGTTAAATTTTGATGAAGAGTTTCATGCAAGTTTTACACGTAAAAGTGAAATATTGATGTGCAAAAAAGTTTCTCAAATCCATCTCGTATTTAACTTTTTATCATTTTGGGGCCTTAAACTGATGTTTTTGAGGGTTTTGAAGCAAAAGCATTAGTCCGACTCGTTCTAACTGAGCCGGAAAAAGTTAAATTTTGATGAAGAGTTTCATGCAAGTTTCACACGAAAAAGTGAAATATTGATGTGCAAAAAAGTTTCTCAAATCCATCTCGTATTTAACTTTTTATCATTTTGGGGCCTTAAACTGATGTTTTTGAGGGTTTCGAAGCAAAAGCATTAGTCCGACTCGTTCTAACTGAGCCGGAAAAAGTTAAATTTTTATGAAGAGTTTCATGCAAGTTTTACACGAAAAAGTGAAATATTGATGTGCAAAAAAGTTTCTCAAATCCATCTCGTATTTAACTTTTTATCATTTTGGGGCCTTAAACTGATGTTTTTGAGGGTTTCGAAGCAAAAGCATTAGTCCGACTCGTTCTAACTGAGCCGGAAAAAGTTAAATTTTTATGAAGAGTTTCATGCAAGTTTTACACGTAAAAGTGAAATATTGATGTGCAAAAAAGTTTCTCAAATCCATCTCGTATTTAACTTTTTATCATTTTGGGGCCTTAAACTGATGTTTTTGAGGGTTTCGAAGCAAAAGCATTAGTCCGACTCGTTCTAACTGAGCCGGAAAAAGTTAAATTTTTATGAAGAGTTTCATGCAAGTTTTACACGAAAAAGTGAAATATTGATGTGCAAAAAAGTTTCTCAAATCCATCTCGTATTTAACTTTTTATCATTTTGGGGCCTTAAACTGATGTTTTTGAGGGTTTCGAAGCAAAAGCATTAGTCCGACTCGTTCTAACTGAGCCGGAAAAAGTTAAATTTTTATGAAGAGTTTCATGCAAGTTTTACACGTAAAAGTGAAATATTGATGTGCAAAAAAGTTTCTCAAATCCATCTCGTATTTAACTTTTTATCATTTTGGGGCCTTAAACTGATGTTTTTGAGGGTTTTGAAGCAAAAGCATTAGTCCGACTCGTTCTAACTGAGCCGGAAAAAGTTAAATTTTGATGAAGAGTTTCATGCAAGTTTTACACGTAAAAGTGAAATATTGATGTGCAAAAAAGTTTCTCAAATCCATCTCGTATTTAACTTTTTATCATTTTGGGGCCTTAAACTGATGTTTTTGAGGGTTTTGAAGCAAAAGCATTAGTCCGACTCGTTCTAACTGAGCCGGAAAAAGTTAAATTTTGATGAAGAGTTTCATGCAAGTTTTACACGTAAAAGTGAAATATTGATGTGCAAAAAAGTTTCTCAAATCCATCTCGTATTTAACTTTTTATCATTTTGGGGCCTTAAACTGATGTTTTTGAGGGTTTCGAAGCAAAAGCATTAGTCCGACTCGTTCTAACTGAGCCGGAAAAAGTTAAATTTTTATGAAGAGTTTCATGCAAGTTTTACACGTAAAAGTGAAATATTGATGTGCAAAAAAGTTTCTCAAATCCATCTCGTATTTAACTTTTTATCATTTTGGGGCCTTAAACTGATGTTTTTGAGGGTTTTGAAGCAAAAGCATTAGTCCGACTCGTTCTAACTGAGCCGGAAAAAGTTAAATTTTGATGAAGAGTTTCATGCAAGTTTTACACGTAAAAGTGAAATATTGATGTGCAAAAAAGTTTCTCAAATCCATCTCGTATTTAACTTTTTATCATTTTGGGGCCTTAAACTGATGTTTTTGAGGGTTTTGAAGCAAAAGCATTAGTCCGACTCGTTCTAACTGAGCCGGAAAAAGTTAAATTTTGATGAAGAGTTTCATGCAAGTTTTACACGAAAAAGTGAAATATTGATGTGCAAAAAAGTTTCTCAAATCCATCTCGTATTTAACTTTTTATCATTTTGGGGCCTTAAACTGATGTTTTTGAGGGTTTTGAAGCAAAAGCATTAGTCCGACTCGTTCTAACTGAGCCGGAAAAAGTTAAATTTTGATGAAGAGTTTCATGCAAGTTTTACACGTAAAAGTGAAATATTGATGTGCAAAAAAGTTTCTCAAATCCATCTCGTATTTAACTTTTTATCATTTTGGGGCCTTAAACTGATGTTTTTGAGGGTTTTGAAGCAAAAGCATTAGTCCGACTCGTTCTAACTGAGCCGGAAAAAGTTAAATTTTTATGAAGAGTTTCATGCAAGTTTTACACGAAAAAGTGAAATATTGATGTGCAAAAAAGTTTCTCAAATCCATCTCGTATTTAACTTTTTATCATTTTGGGGCCTTAAACTGATGTTTTTGAGGGTTTTGAAGCAAAAGCATTAGTCCGACTCGTTCTAACTGAGCCGGAAAAAGTTAAATTTTGATGAAGAGTTTCATGCAAGTTTTACACGAAAAAGTGAAATATTGATGTGCAAAAAAGTTTCTCAAATCCATCTCGTATTTAACTTTTTATCATTTTGGGGCCTTAAACTGATGTTTTTGAGGGTTTCGAAGCAAAAGCATTAGTCCGACTCGTTCTAACTTAGCCGGAAAAAGTTAAATTTTTATGAAGAGTTTCATGCAAGTTTTACACGTAAAAGTGAAATATTGATGTGCAAAAAAGTTTCTCAAATCCATCTCGTATTTAACTTTTTATCATTTTGGGGCCTTAAACTGATGTTTTTGAGGGTTTTGAAGCAAAAGCATTAGTCCGACTCGTTCTAACTGAGCCGGAAAAAGTTAAATTTTGATGAAGAGTTTCATGCAAGTTTTACACGTAAAAGTGAAATATTGATGTGCAAAAAAGTTTCTCAAATCCATCTCGTATTTAACTTTTTATCATTTTGGGGCCTTAAACTGATGTTTTTGAGGGTTTTGAAGCAAAAGCATTAGTCCGACTCGTTCTAACTGAGCCGGAAAAAGTTAAATTTTGATGAAGAGTTTCATGCAAGTTTCACACGAAAAAGTGAAATATTGATGTGCAAAAAAGTTTCTCAAATCCATCTCGTATTTGACTTTTTATCATTTTGGGGCCTTAAACTGATGTTTTTGAGGGTTTCGAAGCAAAAGCATTAGTCCGACTCGTTCTAACTGAGCCGGAAAAAGTTAAATTTTTATGAAGAGTTTCATGCAAGTTTTACACGTAAAAGTGAAATATTGATGTGCAAAAAAGTTTCTCAAATCCATCTCGTATTTAACTTTTTATCATTTTGGGGCCTTAAACTGATGTTTTTGAGGGTTTTGAAGCAAAAGCATTAGTCCGACTCGTTCTAACTGAGCCGGAAAAAGTTAAATTTTGATGAAGAGTTTCATGCAAGTTTTACACGTAAAAGTGAAATATTGATGTGCAAAAAAGTTTCTCAAATCCATCTCGTATTTAACTTTTTATCATTTTGGGGCCTTAAACTGATGTTTTTGAGGGTTTTGAAGCAAAAGCATTAGTCCGACTCGTTCTAACTGAGCCGGAAAAAGTTAAATTTTGATGAAGAGTTTCATGCAAGTTTTACACGAAAAAGTGAAATAATGATGTGCAAAAAAGTTTCTCAAATCCATCTCGTATTTAACTTTTTATCATTTTGGGGCCTTAAACTGATGTTTTTGAGGGTTTCGAAGCAAAAGCATTAGTCCGACTCGTTCTAACTGAGCCGGAAAAAGTTAAATTTTTATGAAGAGTTTCATGCAAGTTTCACACGAAAAAGTGAAATATTGATGTGCAAAAAAGTTTCTCAAATCCATCTCGTATTTAACTTTTTATCATTTTGGGGCCTTAAACTGATGTTTTTGAGGGTTTCGAAGCAAAAGCATTAGTCCGACTCGTTCTAACTGAGCCGGAAAAAGTTAAATTTTTATGAAGAGTTTCATGCAAGTTTTACACGTAAAAGTGAAATATTGATGTGCAAAAAAGTTTCTCAAATCCATCTCGTATTTAACTTTTTATCATTTTGGGGCCTTAAACTGATGTTTTTGAGGGTTTCGAAGCAAAAGCATTAGTCCGACTCGTTCTAACTGAGCCGGAAAAAGTTAATTTTTATGAAGAGTTTCATGCAAGTTTTACACGAAAAAGTGAAATATTGATGTGCAAAAAAGTTTCTCAAATCCATCTCGTATTTAACTTTTTATCATTTTGGGGCCTTAAACTGATGTTTTTGAGGGTTTTGAAGCAAAAGCATTAGTCCGACTCGTTCTTACTGAGTCGGAAAAAGCAAAATTTTGATGAAGAGTTTCATGCAAGTTTTACACGAAAAAGTGAAATATTCATGTACAAAAAAGTTTCTCAAATCCATCTCGTATTTAACTTTTTATCAATTTGGGGCCTTAAACTGATGTTTTTGAGGGTTTCGAAGCAAAAGCATTAGTCCGACTCGTTCTAACTGAGCCGGAAAAAGTTAAATTTTTATGAAGAGTTTCATGCAAGTTTTACACGTAAAAGTGAAATATTGATGTGCAAAAAAGTTTCTCAAATCCATCTCGTATTTAACTTTTATCATTTTGGGGCCTTAAACTGATGTTTTTGAGGGTTTCGAAGCAAAAGCATTAGTCCGACTCGTTCTAACTTAGCCGGAAAAAGTTAAATTTTTATGAAGAGTTTCATGCAAGTTTTACACGAAAAAGTGAAATAGCAATGTACAAAAAAGTTTCTCAAATCCATCTCGTATTTAACTTTTTATCATTTTGGGGCCTTAAACTGATGTTTTTGAGGGTTGCGAAACAAAAGTATTACTCCGACTCGTTCTAACTGAGCCGGAAAAAGTTAAATTTTGATGAAGAGTTTCATGCAAGTTTTACACGTAAAAGTGAAATATTGATGTGCAAAAAAGTTTCTCAAATCCATCTCGTATTTAACTTTTTATCATTTTGGGGCCTTAAACTGATGTTTTTGAGGGTTTTGAAGCAAAAGCATTAGTCCGACTCGTTCTAACTGAGCCGGAAAAAGTTAAATTTTGATGAAGAGTTTCATGCAAGTTTTACACGAAAAAGTGAAATATTGATGTGCAAAAAAGTTTCTCAAATCCATCTCGTATTTAACTTTTTATCATTTTGGGGCCTTAAACTGATGTTTTTGAGGGTTTCGAAGCAAAAGCATTAGTCCGACTCGTTCTAACTGAGCCGGAAAAAGTTAAATTTTTATGAAGAGTTTCATGCAAGTTTTACACGTAGAAGTGAAATATTGATGTGCAAAAAAGTTTCTCAAATCCATCTCGTATTTAACTTTTTATCATTTTGGGGCCTTAAACTGATGTTTTTGAGGGTTTTGAAGCAAAAGCATTAGTCCGACTCGTTCTAACTGAGCCGGAAAAAGTTAAATTTTGATGAAGAGTTTCATGCAAGTTTTACACGTAAAAGTGAAATATTGATGTGCAAAAAAGTTTCTCAAATCCATCTCGTATTTAACTTTTTATCATTTTGGGGCCTTAAACTGATGTTTTTGAGGGTTTTGAAGCAAAAGCATTAGTCCGACTCGTTCTAACTGAGCCGGAAAAAGTTAAATTTTTATGAAGAGTTTCATGCAAGTTTTACACGTAAAAGTGAAATATTGATGTGCAAAAAAGTTTCTCAAATCCATCTCGTATTTAACTTTTTATCATTTTGGGGCCTTAAACTGATGTTTTTGAGGGTTTCGAAGCAAAAGCATTAGTCCGACTCGTTCTAACTGAGCCGGAAAAAGTTAAATTTTTATGAAGAGTTTCATGCAAGTTTTACACGAAAAAGTGAAATATTGATGTGCAAAAAAGTTTCTCAAATCCATCTCGTATTTAACTTTTTATCATTTTGGGGCCTTAAACTGATGTTTTTGAGGGTTTTGAAGCAAAAGCATTAGTCCGACTCGTTCTAACTGAGCCGGAAAAAGTTAAATTTTGATGAAGAGTTTCATGCAAGTTTTACACGTAAAAGTGAAATATTGATGTGCAAAAAAGTTTCTCAAATCCATCTCGTATTTAACTTTTTATCATTTTGGGGCCTTAAACTGATGTTTTTGAGGGTTTTGAAGCAAAAGCATTAGTCCGACTCGTTCTAACTGAGCCGGAAAAAGTTAAATTTTTATGAAGAGTTTCATGCAAGTTTTACACGAAAAAGTGAAATATTGATGTGCAAAAAAGTTTCTCAAATCCATCTCGTATTTAACTTTTTATCATTTTGGGGCCTTAAACTGATGTTTTTGAGGGTTTTGAAGCAAAAGCATTAGTCCGACTCGTTCTAACTGAGTCGGAAAAAGTTAAATTTTGATGAAGAGTTTCATGCAAGTTTTACACGAAAAAGTGAAATATTGATGTGCAAAAAAGTTTCTCAAATCCATCTCGTATTTAACTTTTTATCATTTTGGGGCCTTAAACTGATGTTTTTGAGGGTTTCGAAGCAAAAGCATTAGTCCGACTCGTTCTAACTGAGCCGGAAAAAGTTAAATTTTTATGAAGAGTTTCATGCAAGTTTTACACGTAAAAGTGAAATATTGATGTGCAAAAAAGTTTCTCAAATCCATCTCGTATTTAACTTTTTATCATTTTGGGGCCTTAAACTGATGTTTTTGAGGGTTTCGAAGCAAAAGCATTAGTCCGACTCGTTCTAACTTAGCCGGAAAAAGTTAAATTTTTATGAAGAGTTTCATGCAAGTTTTACACGAAAAAGTGAAATATTGATGTGCAAAAAAGTTTCTCAAATCCATCTCGTATTTAACTTTTTATCATTTTGGGGCCTTAAACTGATGTTTTTGAGGGTTTCGAATCAAAAGTATTAGTCCGACTCGTTCTAACTGAGCCGGAAAAAGTTAAATTTTGATGAAGAGTTTCATGCAAGTTTTACACGTAAAAGTGAAATATTGATGTGCAAAAAAGTTTCTCAAATCCATCTCGTATTTAACTTTTTATCATTTTGGGGCCTTAAACTGATGTTTTTGAGGGTTTCGAAGCAAAAGCATTAGTCCGACTCGTTCTAACTGAGCCGGAAAAAGTTAAATTTTGATGAAGAGTTTCATGCAAGTTTTATACGTAAAAGTGAAATATTGATGTGCAAAAAAGTTTCTCAAATCCATCTCGTATTTAACTTTTTATCATTTTGGGGCCTTAAACTGATGTTTTTGAGGGTTTTGAAGCAAAAGCATTAGTCCGACTCGTTCTAACTGAGCCGGAAAAAGTTAAATTTTGATGAAGAGTTTCATGCAAGTTTTACACGAAAAAGTGAAATATTGATGTGCAAAAAAGTTTCTCAAATCCATCTCGTATTTAACTTTTTATCATTTTGGGGCCTTAAACTGATGTTTTTGAGGGTTTCGAAGCAAAAGCATTAGTCCGACTCGTTCTAACTGAGCCGGAAAAAGTTAAATTTTTATGAAGAGTTTCATGCAAGTTTTACACGTAAAAGTGAAATATTGATGTGCAAAAAAGTTTCTCAAATCCATCTCGTATTTAACTTTTTATCATTTTGGGGCCTTAAACTGATGTTTTTGAGGGTTTTGAAGCAAAAGCATTAGTCCGACTCGTTCTAACTGAGCCGGAAAAAGTTAAATTTTGATGAAGAGTTTCATGCAAGTTTTACACGTAAAAGTGAAATATTGATGTGCAAAAAAGTTTCTCAAATCCATCTCGTATTTAACTTTTTATCATTTTGGGGCCTTAAACTGATGTTTTTGAGGGTTTTGAAGCAAAAGCATTAGTCCGACTCGTTCTAACTGAGCCGGAAAAAGTTAAATTTTGATGAAGAGTTTCATGCAAGTTTTACACG
>NW_026525840.1:20000-21614 GCF_943734725.1 Anopheles marshallii | reverse complement strand
GCTGGGTGTGTGTGGAAGTAAAAGTCGTAACAAGGTTTACGTAGGTGAACCTGCGGAAGGATCGTTAGAGTGAGAGTTGTTGGTTAGCAGAACTGGTATCGATGGTATCGCGCCGAAACATATGGCTATTCCTAATTTGAAAACTTAATCGGCGCGATACAAGCGAGAGGCGCGTAGGCCAATCGCACATGTCCATTGGGTGCATGGTGGACATAGATGTCTGGCGAGGTGACAACCAGACACGGTGGTGTACGGATCGAGAGTGGAGAGTGTGTTGCCAGTATCGCGCCGAAACAAATCGGCCTTTCCTAATTTGAAAACTTAATCGGCGCGATACAAGCGAGAGGCGCGTAGGCCAATCGCACATGTCCATTCGGTGCATGGTGGACAAAGAAGTGGTGGCAACCAGACATAGTGGTTCGGAACAAGAGCTGGGTGTGTGTGGAAGTAAAAGTCGTAACAAGGTTTACGTAGGTGAACCTGCGGAAGGATCATTAGAGTGAGAGTTGTTGGCTAGCAGAACTGGTATCGATGGTATCGCGCCGAAACAGTCGGCTATTCCTCTTTTAAAAACTTAATCGGCGCGATACAAGCGAGAGGAGCGTAGGCCTCTCGCAAATGTCCATTCGGTGCATGGTGGACAAAGATGTGGTGGCAACCAGACATAATGGTTCGGAACAAGAGCTGGGTGTGTGTGGAAGTAAAAGTCGTAACAAGGTTTACGTAGGTGAACCTGCGGAAGGATCATTAGAGTGAGAGTTGTTGGCTAGCAGAACTGAGATCTATGGTATCGCGCCGAAACAGTCGGCTATTCCTCTTTTAAAAACTTAATCGGCGCGATACCAGCGAGAGGAGCGTAGGCCTCTCGCAAATGTCCATTCGGTGCATGGTGGACAAAGATGTGGTGGCAACCAGACATAATGGTTCGGAACAAGAGCTGGGGATGTGGTATCGTGCGGTAGATTTCAAGCAGACGCGCGATGCCACTAAGAGGCAGAAGACCAATCAGACCTATACGGGCAGCAATGGGACGGGGTGCATGGTCCCGCTGCCCGTTTTATAAGATGCACCAAACATAGAGATAGAGAGTTGTGTACGGAAAAACCCTAGGCAGGGGATCACTCGGCTCATGGATCGATGAAGACCGCAGCTAAATGCGCGTCAGAATGTGAACTGCAGGACACATGAACACCGACACGTTGAACGCATATGGCGCATCGGACGTTTAAACCCGACCGATGCACACATTCTTGAGTGCCTACCAATACCTTGTTACACAAATATTACTTCAGTGCGCGCGCGTGCACCGTGGCATATTAGGCGAGCAGCCCGCCTAGTGTCACTGGTCTGCACGCGTTGGCGGCACTGTGCATCAATGGCGTGCTCGGCCTCCCGTTCCGGGGGATCTTGGGCGCTGAAATGGTAAGGCGGTACTGTTGTTGTTACCCAACGGGTGCGTGTCGTGTCGCACGGTACGAACTTCGGCTATAAGACAACCTGGTAGCACCGGAAGCCCTCGAACACTAGGCTTGCCGTCTGTTGTCAGGACCCGCCGTCTGGTCGAGTCGTGTAACGCGAGCGGCACATGAACACGTTCACCCATCGAACGCGGGT
>NW_026525840.1:12500-15000 GCF_943734725.1 Anopheles marshallii | reverse complement strand
TCTATCAAGAAGGCCATGGACAGTGCTTAGCAACCACGAAAGCTTCCAAGAGTTGAAACATTGCCTATCAAGTAGGCCGTACCAGCCCATAGCAACCCAACCAAGATACTCTAACAGGCCAAGATTGGTTGGAGACTTCAAAATTTTGCTAAGTCCATGGCCACCATAAGCCATTTCTATCAAGAAGGCCATGGACAGTTCTAAACAACCACGAAAGCTTCCAAGAGTTGAAACATTGCCTATCAAGTAGGCCGTACCAGCCCATAGCAAACCAACCAAGATAATCTAACAGGCCAAGATTGGTTGGAGAATTCAAAATGTTGCTAAGTCCATGGCCACCATAAGCCATTTCTATCAAGAAGGCCACGAACAGTGCTTAGCAACCACGAGAGCTTCCAAGAGTTGAAACATTGCCTATCAAGTAGGCCGTACCAGCCCATAGCAACCCAACCAAGATACTCTAACAGGCCAAGATTGGTTGGAGATTTCAAAATTTTGCTAAGTCCATGGCCACCATAAGCCATTTCTATCAAGAAGGCCACGAACTGTGCTTAGCAACCACGAAAGCTTCCAAGAGTTGAAACATTGCCTATCAAGTAGGCCGTACCAGCCCATAGCAACCCAACCAAGATAATCTAACAGGCCAAGATTGGATCTCAAAATGTTGCTAAGTCCATGGCCACCATAAGCCATTTCTATCAAGAAGGCCACGAACTGTGCTTAGCAACCACGAAAGCTTCCAAGAGTTGAAACATTGCCTATCAAGTAGGCCGTACCAGCCCATAGCAACCCAACCAAGATAATCTAACAGGCCAAGATTGGATCTCAAAATGTTGCTAAGTCCATGGCCACGATAAGCCATTTCTATCAAGAAGGCCATGGACAGTTCTAAACAACCACGAAAGCTTCCAAGAGTTGAAACATTGCCTATCAAGTAGGCCGTACCAGCCCATAGCAACCCAACCAAGATAATCTAACAGGCCAAGATTGGTTGGAGATTTCAAAATTTGGCTAAGTCCAGATTTTTTTACCCTTCGGGAATACAACCCTAGTTCACCAAGTTGAACGCGAAAAACTGTCCATAGGATACGCACAAAACGTTTATTGAGTTGGTCACCATATGTGGAAATTATGGTGAAAATAAGCCAAGTTCCGGAGTTTTTAACTCACACGAAACCACGAAAAACTTTCATTAGGAAAACTTGGTTGGAGCACCCTACTGCAGAACACACCGACATGGACGAAAGGGTCGATTGGCTAAGAGAAAAAATTTTTGCGGGACCACTCAAAACATCATAGTTAGACCTAGCAAATGATGAAAAGTGAAACCCGCGATCGATTGGAGAAACCTTATTTTACACTGAAAAATTCCACATAAGGAAAATTTGTATGGAGCACCCTACTGCAGAGCACACCGACAGGGCCGGGAAGGAAGGCCCGGTCCAAGAAAAAATTTTTGCGGGACCACTCAAAACATCATAGTTAGACCTAGCAAATGATGAAAAGTGAAACCCGCGATCGATTGGAGAAACCTTATTTTACACTGAAAAATTCCACATAAGGAAAATTTGTATGGAGCACCCTACTGCAGAGCACACCGACAGGGCCGGGAAGGAAGGCCCGGTCCAAGAAAAAATTTTTGCGGGACCACTCAAAACATCATAGTTAGACCTAGCAAATGATGAAAAGTGAAACCCGCGATCGATTGGAGAAACCTTATTTTACACTGAAAAATTCCACATAAGGAAAATTTGTATGGAGCACCCTACTGCAGAGCACACCGACAGGGCCGGGAAGGAAGGCCCGGTCCAAGAAAAAATTTTTGCGGGACCACTCAAAACATCATAGTTAGACCTAGCAAATGATGAAAAGTGAAACCCGCGATCGATTGGAGAAACCTTATTTTACACTGAAAATTCCACATAAGGAAAATTTGTATGGAGCACCCTGCTGTGGTCACCATCGGTCGAGTTGGTCGAGACGGGCAAAAAATTTTTTTTTCCATATCGTCTCAAAACATGATTTATGGACCTTGTAAATGTTGAAAAGTGAAACGAAATCACTTTTGGAGCGATGAAAATTTTGTATGGGAGGTCCCTACCCGGAACAAATTTTACTAGTAAAGTCATCATTCCGCGACGAGAAATTTGAAAATGGTCAAATATGGTTAAGATGTCATGTTCATTCCCTACTATGGGGGACCAGGTCGTCACGAAAAAATTTTTTTCTCGACCTGGTCAAATGTGGTTCTGCGACGGAGGTTAAACTAATATTGCATAATTTGGGCCAAAAACCCCCCTCTGTCAGATATTGTACCCGTTCAAGAGCAATAGCAGACCACATAAGTTGAGCTTTGAGGTATCTGAAAGTTGAATATAGAGCGAGGTTCTAAGCGAAGGGATAGCTTAACGTTGAGCATTGAACGCAAAAAAGCTTAGAGATAAGCTTAAGATACAAGGGTTGTGGTGCAGAACACAGCTTAACGTTGAGCTTTGAACGC
>NW_026525839.1:12500-21791 GCF_943734725.1 Anopheles marshallii | reverse complement strand
GTTCAATGCTCAACGTTAAGCTATCCCTTCGCTTAGAACCTCGCTCTACATTTTGCCTTTGGACTTCTCGAAGCTCAACTTGTGAGCAGTTCCATGCACCACTACCCGTATCTCTTAGCTTAGTTCTAGCCATGTGCGTTCAAAGCTCAACGTTAAGCTGTGTCCTGCACCACAATCGTTATATAATAAGCTTATCTCTAAGCTTTTTGCGTTCAATGCTCAACGTTAAGCTATCCCTTCGCTTAGAACCTCGCTCTACATTTTGCCTTTGGACTTCTCGAAGCTCAACTTGTGAGCAGTTCCATGCACCACTACCCGTATCTCTTAGCTTAGTTCTAGCCATGTGCGTTCAAAGCTCAACGTTAAGCTGTGTCCTGCACCACAATCGTTATATAATAAGCTTATCTCTAAGCTTTTTTGCGTTCAATGCTCAACGTTAAGCTATCCCTTCGCTTAGAACCTCGCTCTATATTCAACTTTCAGATACCTCGAAGCTCAACTTATGTGGTCTGCTTTCGCTCTTGAAGGGGAAATTTTTCTGACAGAGGGGGGTTTTTGGGCCAAATTATGCAATATTAGTTTAACCTCCGTCGCAGAACCACATTTGACCAGGTCGAGAAAAAAATTTTTTCGTGACGACCTGGTCCCCCATAGTAGGGAATGAACATGACATCTTAACCATATTTGACCATTTTCAAATTTCTCGTCGCGGAATGATGACTTTACTAGTAAAATTTGTTCCGGGTAGGGACCTCCCATACAAAATTTTCATCGCTCCAAAAGTGATTTCGTTTCACTTTTCAACATTTACAAGGTCCATAAATCATGTTTTGAGACGATATGGAAAAAAAAATTTTTTGCCCGTCTCGACCAACTCGACCGATGGTGACCACAGTAGGGTGCTCCATACAAATTTTCCTTATGTGGAATTTTCAGTGTAAAATAAGGTTTCTCCAATCGATCGCGGGTTTCACTTTTCATCATTTGCTAGGTCTAACTATGATGTTTTGAGTGGTCCCGCAAAAATTTTTTCTCTTGGCCAGTCGACCCTTTCGTCCATGTCGGTGTGTTCTGCAGTAGGGTGCTCCATACAAATTTTCCTTATGTGGAATTTTTCAGTGTAAAATAAGGTTTCTCCAATCGATCGCGGGTTTCACTTTTCATCATTTGCTAGGTCTAACTATGATGTTTTGAGTGGTCCCGCAAAAATTTTTTCTTGGACCGGGCCTTCCTTCCCGGCCCTGTCGGTGTGCTCTGCAGTAGGGTGCTCCATACAAATTTTGCTTATGTGGAATTTTTCAGTGTAAAATAAGGTTTCTCCAATCGATCGCGGGTTTCACTTTTCATCATTTGCTAGGTCTAACTATGATGTTTTGAGTGGTCCCGCAAAAATTTTTTCTTGGACCGGGCCTTCCTTCCCGGCCCTGTCGGTGTGCTCTGCAGTAGGGTGCTCCATACAAATTTTCCTTATGTGGAATTTTTCAGTGTAAAATAAGGTTTCTCCAATCGATCGCGGGTTTCACTTTTCATCATTTGCTAGGTCTAACTATGATGTTTTGAGTGGTCCCGCAAAAATTTTTTCTTGGACCGGGCCTTCCTTCCCGGCCCTGTCGGTGTGCTCTGCAGTAGGGTGCTCCATACAAATTTTCCTTATGTGGAATTTTTCAGTGTAAAATAAGGTTTCTCCAATCGATCGCGGGTTTCACTTTTCATCATTTGCTAGGTCTAACTATGATGTTTTGAGTGGTCCCGCAAAAATTTTTTCTTGGACCGGGCCTTCCTTCCCGGCCCTGTCGGTGTGCTCTGCAGTAGGGTGCTCCATACAAATTTTGCTTATGTGGAATTTTTCAGTGTAAAATAAGGTTTCTCCAATCGATCGCGGGTTTCACTTTTCATCATTTGCTAGGTCTAACTATGATGTTTTGAGTGGTCCCGCAAAAATTTTTTCTTGGACCGGGCCTTCCTTCCCGGCCCTGTCGGTGTGCTCTGCAGTAGGGTGCTCCATACAAATTTTCCTTATGTGGAATTTTTCAGTGTAAAATAAGGTTTCTCCAATCGATCGCGGGTTTCACTTTTCATCATTTGCTAGGTCTAACTATGATGTTTTGAGTGGTCCCGCAAAAATTTTTTCTTGGACCGGGCCTTCCTTCCCGGCCCTGTCGGTGTGCTCTGCAGTAGGGTGCTCCATACAAATTTTCCTTATGTGGAATTTTTCAGTGTAAAATAAGGTTTCTCCAATCGATCGCGGGTTTCACTTTTCATCATTTGCTAGGTCTAACTATGATGTTTTGAGTGGTCCCGCAAAAATTTTTTCTTGGACCGGGCCTTCCTTCCCGGCCCTGTCGGTGTGCTCTGCAGTAGGGTGCTCCATACAAATTTTCCTTATGTGGAATTTTTCAGTGTAAAATAAGGTTTCTCCAATCGATCGCGGGTTTCACTTTTCATCATTTGCTAGGTCTAACTATGATGTTTTGAGTGGTCCCGCAAAAATTTTTTCTTGGACCGGGCCTTCCTTCCCGGCCCTGTCGGTGTGCTCTGCAGTAGGGTGCTCCATACAAATTTTCCTTATGTGGAATTTTTCAGTGTAAAATAAGGTTTCTCCAATCGATCGCGGGTTTCACTTTTCATCATTTGCTAGGTCTAACTATGATGTTTTGAGTGGTCCCGCAAAAATTTTTTCTTGGACCGGGCCTTCCTTCCCGGCCCTGTCGGTGTGCTCTGCAGTAGGGTGCTCCATACAAATTTTCCTTATGTGGAATTTTTCAGTGTAAAATAAGGTTTCTCCAATCGATCGCGGGTTTCACTTTTCATCATTTGCTAGGTCTAACTATGATGTTTTGAGTGGTCCCGCAAAAATTTTTTCTTGGACCGGGCCTTCCTTCCCGGCCCTGTCGGTGTGCTCTGCAGTAGGGTGCTCCATACAAATTTTCCTTATGTGGAATTTTTCAGTGTAAAATAAGGTTTCTCCAATCGATCGCGGGTTTCACTTTTCATCATTTGCTAGGTCTAACTATGATGTTTTGAGTGGTCCCGCAAAAATTTTTTCTTGGACCGGGCCTTCCTTCCCGGCCCTGTCGGTGTGCTCTGCAGTAGGGTGCTCCATACAAATTTTCCTTATGTGGAATTTTTCAGTGTAAAATAAGGTTTCTCCAATCGATCGCGGGTTTCACTTTTCATCATTTGCTAGGTCTAACTATGATGTTTTGAGTGGTCCCGCAAAAATTTTTTCTTGGACCGGGCCTTCCTTCCCGGCCCTGTCGGTGTGCTCTGCAGTAGGGTGCTCCATACAAATTTTCCTTATGTGGAATTTTTCAGTGTAAAATAAGGTTTCTCCAATCGATCGCGGGTTTCACTTTTCATCATTTGCTAGGTCTAACTATGATGTTTTGAGTGGTCCCGCAAAAATTTTTTCTTGGACCGGGCCTTCCTTCCCGGCCCTGTCGGTGTGCTCTGCAGTAGGGTGCTCCATACAAATTTTGCTTATGTGGAATTTTTCAGTGTAAAATAAGGTTTCTCCAATCGATCGCGGGTTTCACTTTTCATCATTTGCTAGGTCTAACTATGATGTTTTGAGTGGTCCCGCAAAAATTTTTTCTTGGACCGGGCCTTCCTTCCCGGCCCTGTCGGTGTGCTCTGCAGTAGGGTGCTCCATACAAATTTTCCTTATGTGGAATTTTTCAGTGTAAAATAAGGTTTCTCCAATCGATCGCGGGTTTCACTTTTCATCATTTGCTAGGTCTAACTATGATGTTTTGAGTGGTCCCGCAAAAATTTTTTCTTGGACCGGGCCTTCCTTCCCGGCCCTGTCGGTGTGCTCTGCAGTAGGGTGCTCCATACAAATTTTCCTTATGTGGAATTTTTCAGTGTAAAATAAGGTTTCTCCAATCGATCGCGGGTTTCACTTTTCATCATTTGCTAGGTCTAACTATGATGTTTTGAGTGGTCCCGCAAAAATTTTTTCTTGGACCGGGCCTTCCTTCCCGGCCCTGTCGGTGTGCTCTGCAGTAGGGTGCTCCATACAAATTTTCCTTATGTGGAATTTTTCAGTGTAAAATAAGGTTTCTCCAATCGATCGCGGGTTTCACTTTTCATCATTTGCTAGGTCTAACTATGATGTTTTGAGTGGTCCCGCAAAAATTTTTTCTCTTGGCCAGTCGACCCTTTCGTCCATGTCGGTGTGTTCTGCAGTAGGGTGCTCCATACAAATTTTCCTTATGTGGAATTTTTCAGTGTAAAATAAGGTTTCTCCAATCGATCGCGGGTTTCACTTTTCATCATTTGCTAGGTCTAACTATGATGTTTTGAGTGGTCCCGCAAAAATTTTTTCTTGGACCGGGCCTTCCTTCCCGGCCCTGTCGGTGTGCTCTGCAGTAGGGTGCTCCATACAAATTTTCCTTATGTGGAATTTTTCAGTGTAAAATAAGGTTTCTCCAATCGATCGCGGGTTTCACTTTTCATCATTTGCTAGGTCTAACTATGATGTTTTGAGTGGTCCCGCAAAAATTTTTTCTTGGACCGGGCCTTCCTTCCCGGCCCTGTCGGTGTGCTCTGCAGTAGGGTGCTCCATACAAATTTTCCTTATGTGGAATTTTTCAGTGTAAAATAAGGTTTCTCCAATCGATCGCGGGTTTCACTTTTCATCATTTGCTAGGTCTAACTATGATGTTTTGAGTGGTCCCGCAAAAATTTTTTCTTGGACCGGGCCTTCCTTCCCGGCCCTGTCGGTGTGCTCTGCAGTAGGGTGCTCCATACAAATTTTCCTTATGTGGAATTTTTCAGTGTAAAATAAGGTTTCTCCAATCGATCGCGGGTTTCACTTTTCATCATTTGCTAGGTCTAACTATGATGTTTTGAGTGGTCCCGCAAAAATTTTTTCTTGGACCGGGCCTTCCTTCCCGGCCCTGTCGGTGTGCTCTGCAGTAGGGTGCTCCATACAAATTTTCCTTATGTGGAATTTTTCAGTGTAAAATAAGGTTTCTCCAATCGATCGCGGGTTTCACTTTTCATCATTTGCTAGGTCTAACTATGATGTTTTGAGTGGTCCCGCAAAAATTTTTTCTTGGACCGGGCCTTCCTTCCCGGCCCTGTCGGTGTGCTCTGCAGTAAGGTGCTCCATACAAATTTTCCTTATGTGGAATTTTTCAGTGTAAAATAAGGTTTCTCCAATCGATCGCGGGTTTCACTTTTCATCATTTGCTAGGTCTAACTATGATGTTTTGAGTGGTCCCGCAAAAATTTTTTCTTGGACCGGGCCTTCCTTCCCGGCCCTGTCGGTGTGCTCTGCAGTAGGGTGCTCCATACAAATTTTCCTTATGTGGAATTTTTCAGTGTAAAATAAGGTTTCTCCAATCGATCGCGGGTTTCACTTTTCATCATTTGCTAGGTCTAACTATGATGTTTTGAGTGGTCCCGCAAAAATTTTTTCTCTTAGCCAGTCAACCCTTTCGTCCATGTCGGTGTGTTCTGCAGTAGGGTGCTCCAACCAAGTTTTCCTAATGAAAGTTTTTCGTGGTTTCGTGTGAGTTAAAAACTCCGGAACTTGGCTTATTTTCACCATAATTTCCACATATGGTGACCAACTCAATAAACGTTTTGTGCGTATCCTATGGACAGTTTTTCGCGTTCAACTTGGTGAACTAGGGTTGTTTTCCCGAAGGGTAAAAAAATCTGGACTTAGCCAAATTTTGAAATCTCCAACCAATCTTGGCCTGTTAGATTATCTTGGTTGGGTTGCTATGGGCTGCTACGGCCTACTTGATAGGCAATGTTTCAACTCTTGGAAGCTTTCGTGGTTGTTTAGAACTGTCCATGGCCTTCTTGATAGAAATGGCTTATCGTGGCCATGGACTTAGCAACATTTTGAGATCCAATCTTGGCCTGTTAGATTATCTTGGTTGGTTTGCTATGGGCTGGTACGGCCTACTTGATAGGCAATGTTTCAACTCTTGGAACCTTTCGTGGTTGCTAAGCACTGTCCATGGCCTTCTTGATAGAAATGGCTTATGGTGGCCATGGACTTAGCAAAATTTTGAAATCTCCAACCAATCTTGGCCTGTTAGAGTATCTTGGTTGGGTTGCTATGGGCTGGTACGGCCTACTTGATAGGCAATGTTTCAACTCTTGGAAGCTCTCGTGGTTGCTAAGCACTGTTCGTGGCCTTCTTGATAGAAATGGCTTATGGTGGCCATGGACTTAGCAAAATTTTGAAATCTCCAACCAATCTTGGCCTGTTAGAGTATCTTGGTTGGGTTGCTATGGGCTGGTACGGCCTACTTGATAGGCAATGTTTCAACTCTTGGAAGCTCTCGTGGTTGCTAAGCACTGTTCGTGGCCTTCTTGATAGAAATGGCTTATGGTGGCCATGGACTTAGCAACATTTTGAAGTCTCCAACCAATCTTGGCCTGTTAGATTATCTTGGTTGGTTTGCTATGGGCTGGTACGGCCTACTTGATAGGCAATGTTTCAACTCTTGGAAGCTTTCGTGGTTGCTAAGCACTGTTCGTGGCCTTCTTGATAGAAATGGCTTATGGTGGCCATGGACTTAGCAACATTTTGAAGTCTCCAACCAATCTTGGCCTGTTAGAGTATCTTGGTTGGGTTGCTATGGGCTGGTACGGCCTACTTGATAGGCAATGTTTCAACTCTTGGAAGCTTTCGTGGTTGCTTAGGATAAGAATCCCGACGAGAAAGGTTTCCCGGACTTATAAAAATAACCGATTAGCCCCAAGGACACATCTTCCTTGAAAGGCTAATCATGCACCACACACCACACCACCCATAGGCTTGCAAGCAGCACTCTTGTCGAGTGCAGCAAGCCTATGCTCACATCAACTACCGTACACGTACCACCATAGGCTTGCAAGCAGCACTCTTGTCGAGTGCAGCAAGCCTATGCTCATCAACTACCATACGTACCACCACAGCCTTGCAAGCAGCACTCTTGTCGAGTGCAGCAAGCCTATACTCCACGAACTAACCACTTCACCACCAAGCATGGGTCGCCTGAGAGGATCGATGCGAACGCATCTCTACAACTCGCAGCTCCCAGCCTGTAGTCCCGTCGTTTGCGGGCGGTCGAAGGTGTCGAAACTAGTTGTATCCACGGTCGACGGGAGCACAGCCACCAGGGTTCCCTGTGATAAGGTACTTCCACGTGCAGCGTGCACCCGCCCGTTGCGGCTCAGTCTAGTGCTATAGCGGGGATGAGACGGCAGTGTGCACGGGGCAGCACCGACGGATCTCAGAGGGTTGTTAAGCCCGCTAGCTTCCGATCACCTAATGGGTTTATGATGCGCTATCAGCTCGGATTGGATACGACCTTAGAGGCGTTCAGGCATAATCCAGCGGACGTAGCGTCATACCAAAGTCCGGTCGAACTAGTATTGAGCCAGTGGTCCGTACCTGTGGTTCCTCTCGTACTGCACAGGAATTCCGTTAAGATAGCAGCATACAGCACACACCAGTAGGGTAAAACTAACCTGTCTCACGACGGTCTAAACCCAGCTCACGTTCCCTTGAAAGGGTGAACAATCCTACGCTTGGTGAATTTTGCTTCACAATGATAGGAAGAGCCGACATCGAAGGATCAATAAGCCACGTCGCTATGAACGCTTGGCGGCCACAAGCCAGTTATCCCTGTGGTGACATTCGAGCAGTCGAGCTGTTTGGACATGGCGTGTTTTGCTCCGCAGTGAGAAGGAAAATTTGTGTGCAAAAATCGTTTAGAGAGACTGGATTTTAGTTATAATCCGTTGTTAAGTGCAAGTTTTAAGTGAATCGAGTGAAAACCGCGTGAAAATCGGTGCGATAATACGGAAAATAAGCAAAAAAACATTCCCCATACATTTTGTATGGGGAACTATTTCCGCTATAAAAACGGGCAAAATAGACCTTTTTCGGTGCGGTTTTCGGTGAAAAAGCGAGATTGGACGCCATTTAAGCGATTAAGAGTGATAGACAGTGTTTGCCGGTGAAATTCGGCCCGAAATACGGAGTGGCAAATTTGCGCAAAGAAATACAACAACAACAACAACAACAGTGTGTGTGTATCGTGAGTTTGCGTAAAAATCCGGTCCAATCGGGCCGGAAGTGGACGGAAACGGTAGTTTTTGTGCCCGTGATCGTGCTAACGCAAAAAACCGGACGGAAATCGGACGAAAATTGACGAAAAACATCGTGGCAAAAAAGTGCAAGGGGTGCTACCGCCGGAGCACGTGGTTTCGAGCAACGGTATTTATTAGAAAATCGTTAATAACTTTGCGAGTTTTTATCGGATTCGTGTGCGGTTTTCACCGTTGTGATTGTTTTAACCTGTTTAATAAGATCCAAGCGAAAAAACAGTGAAAAACGCGAAAAATTTTTTGACATTTTTTGGTGACACCCGAGTGACACACATGACCCCGCTGACGAATTTTCGAAGGTGAGCAGTCCCCCGCAGACAAATTTTCAAATTGACGGTTTCTGCTCGAAAAACTGCTCGAAACTTAAAAAGACGCAGAAAATTCTGGTAAGCTGGGGGGGTCATCGACAGCTCGAATCTGCTCGATTTGGACAGTTTTTGTCGAGCTCGAAACTGCTCGAAACTGCTCGAATTCCCGACTTTTACTGGAAATCGCGGGGAAAAAAATTGGGAACGACTGCGAAAAATACGGGAAGGCGTCTGCAAGCAGGGAAACACCCCCCCTGACCACTAAGGCCTGCATGGGTCTCTAAAATGGCGACAACTCGAACATCGCGCCTAAGGGCGGAATCGACGGAGGAAAGGCCGGGGCGGTCTCTTCCGGCTGTAGAGCCGAAGGTCATGCTGACAAGAGCTTCGGTGAAGGCCACGAAGTCGACGAACAATGACATGGTCGAACTGCGGAAGGTGATCGAAGAAACGACCCTCGTAAACGAGCAGCTTCGAACCATGTGTAAAGAGCTGCAGCAAGAGCTTGTGATGCTGCGACAGCGGGCGGAGGCCAATGACAACATGGCCCGCGAGGAACGAAAGCTGGCCCGGGAGGAACTAAAGCTGGCTCAGCAGCGGTTTAATGAAGAGCTGCAATGGAACAAGCAACAGGCTCGCCAGTGGCAAGAGGAGACTCAACGTCTCCGCAAGGAGCTAGAAAAGGAGATGGCAAGCCACCAGGAGCTGTTGGCGCAGATGCTTGGTTGTGGCGGCAATCAGGCACTGCAATCGCAGCTGCAGGAGCAGTCGTCTTCTTTGATGAAGCAGCAGCCCCAACGGTTGCAGGAACAACAGCAACGGCCACAACAGACGCAGGGGCCAACGCGTGGCCCTGCTCAGC
>NW_026525839.1:0-2500 GCF_943734725.1 Anopheles marshallii | reverse complement strand
GCTAGGACCTCTCTCTATATTTTGCCTTTGGACTTCTCGAAGCTCAACTTGTGAGCAGTTCCATGCACCACTACCCGTATCTCTTAGCTTAGTTCTAGCCATGTGCGTTCAAAGCTCAACGTTAAGCTGTGTCCTGCACCACAATCGTTATATAATAAGCTTATCTCTAAGCTTTTTTGCGTTCAATGCTCAACGTTAAGCTATCCCTTCGCTTAGAACCTCGCTCTACATTTTGCCTTTGGACTTCTCGAAGCTCAACTTGTGAGCAGTTCCATGCACCACTATAGGTATCTCTTAGCTTAGTTCTAGCCATGTGCGTTCAAAGCTCAACGTTAAGCTGTGTTCTGCACCACAATCCTTATATAATAAGCTTATCTCTAAGCTTTTTTGCGTTCAATGCTCAACGTTAAGCTATCCCTTCGCTTAGAACCTCGCTCTATATTCAACTTTCAGATACCTCAAAGTTCAACTTATGTGGTCTGCTATCGAGCTTGAAGGGCTTCGTTCTCTGACAGAGGGGGGTTTTTGGGCCAAATTATGCAATATTAGTTTAACCTCCGTCGCAGAACCACATTTGACCAGGTCGAGAAAAAAATTTTTTCGTGACGACCTGGTCCCCCATAGTAGGGAATGAACATGACATCTTAACCATATTTGACCATTTTCAAATTTCTCGTCGCGGAATGATGACTTTACTAGTAAAATTTGTTCCGGGTAGGGACCTCCCATACAAAATTTTCATCGCTCCAAAAGTGATTTTGTTTCACTTTTCAACATTTACAAGGTCCATAAATCATGTTTTGAGACGATATGGAAAAAAAAAATTTTTTGCCCGTCTCGACCAACTCGACCGATGGTGACCACAGTAGGGTGCTCCATACAAATTTTCCTTATGTGGAATTTTCAGTGTAAAATAAGGTTTCTCCAATCGATCGCGGGTTTCACTTTTCATCATTTGCTAGGTCTAACTATGATGTTTTGAGTGGTCCCGCAAAAATTTTTTCTTGGCCGGGCCTTCCTTCCCGGCCCTGTCGGTGTGCTCTGCAGTAGGGTGCTCCATACAAATTTTGCTTATGTGGAATTTTTCAGTGTAAAATAAGGTTTCTCCAATCGATCGCGGGTTTCACTTTTCATCATTTGCTAGGTCTAACTATGATGTTTTGAGTGGTCCCGCAAAAATTTTTCTTGGACCGGGCCTTCCTTCCCGGCCCTGTCGGTGTGCTCTGCAGTAGGGTGCTCCATACAAATTTTCCTTATGTGGAATTTTTCAGTGTAAAATAAGGTTTCTCCAATCGATCGCGGGTTTCACTTTTCATCATTTGCTAGGTCTAACTATGATGTTTTGAGTGGTCCCGCAAAAATTTTTTCTTGGACCGGGCCTTCCTTCCCGGCCCTGTCGGTGTGCTCTGCAGTAGGGTGCTCCATACAAATTTTCCTTATGTGGAATTTTTCAGTGTAAAATAAGGTTTCTCCAATCGATCGCGGGTTTCACTTTTCATCATTTGCTAGGTCTAACTATGATGTTTTGAGTGGTCCCGCAAAAATTTTTTCTTGGACCGGGCCTTCCTTCCCGGCCCTGTCGGTGTGCTCTGCAGTAGGGTGCTCCATACAAATTTTCCTTATGTGGAATTTTTCAGTGTAAAATAAGGTTTCTCCAATCGATCGCGGGTTTCACTTTTCATCATTTGCTAGGTCTAACTATGATGTTTTGAGTGGTCCCGCAAAAATTTTTTCTTGGACCGGGCCTTCCTTCCCGGCCCTGTCGGTGTGCTCTGCAGTAGGGTGCTCCATACAAATTTTCCTTATGTGGAATTTTTCAGTGTAAAATAAGGTTTCTCCAATCGATCGCGGGTTTCACTTTTCATCATTTGCTAGGTCTAACTATGATGTTTTGAGTGGTCCCGCAAAAATTTTTTCTTGGACCGGGCCTTCCTTCCCGGCCCTGTCGGTGTGCTCTGCAGTAGGGTGCTCCATACAAATTTTGCTTATGTGGAATTTTTCAGTGTAAAATAAGGTTTCTCCAATCGATCGCGGGTTTCACTTTTCATCATTTGCTAGGTCTAACTATGATGTTTTGAGTGGTCCCGCAAAAATTTTTTCTTGGACCGGGCCTTCCTTCCCGGCCCTGTCG
Organism: Anopheles marshallii; assembly: GCF_943734725.1. Lineage (NCBI taxonomy): Eukaryota > Metazoa > Arthropoda > Insecta > Diptera > Culicidae > Anopheles > Anopheles marshallii. The sequence goes on along the minus strand of NW_026525839.1, from coordinate 369 downwards.
GTGTGCTCTGCAGTAGGGTGCTCCATACAAATTTTCCTTATGTGGAATTTTTCAGTGTAAAATAAGGTTTCTCCAATCGATCGCGGGTTTCACTTTTCATCATTTGCTAGGTCTAACTATGATGTTTTGAGTGGTCCCGCAAAAATTTTTTCTTGGACCGGGCCTTCCTTCCCGGCCCTGTCGGTGTGCTCTGCAGTAGGGTGCTCCATACAAATTTTCCTTATGTGGAATTTTTCAGTGTAAAATAAGGTTTCTCCAATCGATCGCGGGTTTCACTTTTCATCATTTGCTAGGTCTAACTATGATGTTTTGAGTGGTCCCGCAAAAATTTTTTCTTGGACCGGGCCTTCCTTCCCGGCCCTGTCGGTG